>NW_015150774.1:464437-471728 GCF_000732505.1 Cyprinodon variegatus
TTATTATTATTATTATTATTATTATTATTATTATTATTATTATTATTATTATTATTATTATTATTATTATTATTATTATTATTATTATCTGCTTATTTCATCACTCTGGTGTGGCGTCTCAGCGGCTCTCTCTGTCTTGCTTGCATTCATTGTATATGTTCTTTTAAGAAATTGCTTTTTTTTTT
The DNA here is from genome assembly GCF_000732505.1 of Cyprinodon variegatus. NCBI lineage: Eukaryota > Metazoa > Chordata > Actinopteri > Cyprinodontiformes > Cyprinodontidae > Cyprinodon > Cyprinodon variegatus. The sequence goes on from NW_015150774.1 coordinate 464,623, forward strand.
TTTACTACCTTGATTATGGGTTTCTGGACTTTGATTGGCCCTTTGATGGTAGCTTTGTGTTTGTGCCAATGATCATTGTCTTTTGTATGCATAAACCAGGCTTTTTATGGCAGTAAAACCAATACAAAAATTAGCCACTTGTATCATACTCATTGTAATGTATGAATATAGCCTTTGAAAATCTTTGAGGCCAGCCCAACAAAACCCTACAAGGATAAGTGGATGTTTGCAAGGACCTTGGTTAAACATCCACCAGGTTTGGTCTTTGTAGCTTAATAGCATAACCTAACAAATACATTCTTCTGAGGAATGTTTGGGATTTTAATTTTCATTCCGTAAGTGCTGAGTTGTTGTAATATATGCAAATTCATTCTGCAGGGAAAGGTTTAGGACTTTACTGATACTTTTTATTTTCTTCTAGATAGAAGTTGTATTAGATTAACTTTTGAAGGCAGAAAATGATATTTTAGAATGAGATGTAAAATACTCAGACCCCCTCAGGCAGCGTCATAGAAAATAGGGCAGTTTGCAAATAAGGGTATGCACATTTTATGCAAGAGCTGGTCAATAAATTGCAAATGCAACACAATAAAAATTTTCAAAAAGGTAATTTTCAAACCACAGAGGCACTTAGTTTTTTGTATTGTTGCATTTATTACCGTAGTAAAGTAAGACAACAACATTTATTACTTCGGGCCATTATGTAGAAGTAATGTCCTTAAAGTTGGTTTTCTGGTACACAAAAGGTAAGAGAAAGATGCAGCTAGAAGCAACCTTAAAGTCCCAAAAGTTAAAACAATAGATTTCAAAACAAAATTAGGGCAAAAAAAAGCATTCAAAGCAGTGGAAATAATGACAACTTGTGTATGCTTGAGGTTTGTGCGGAGGGAATCGAAATAAAACCATCATTTTGGTTAAGAAAAAATGCAGTCCCATTCCATGCCCAAAAATACATTATGCATAGATACTGGTCATTTTTGGCTCTTAGACAAAACCTTTATAGTCCCTTTAAAGTCCCTCGACCAAAGGAGTTAAGGAGGGTGGATTGCTGACTGGGCTGCAGCTCACCTTTTGGGGCTGAGACTTAAGACTTTGACAACTTTTATTGTTGAAATTTTGTTTAGTACAGCTTTTCAGACAGTAAATAAACATTTCCATTCCATAAAGTGCAGCAGTGATCAAATGAAAACAGTGTGGGAGAAAAAACATGGTGCAAAAATATGCATTGATATGGAAGTTCAGAGCATTATTGTATATTGTGTAAATTTGCAGTATTTTTGGTTTAGTGTTGTCAGTGTGATGCAGTCTGACATGATTTAGGATTTGGTTGTTTTTTTTTTTGTTTTTTTTACAGTTCAGCAGGGTATAGCAACCTAAGAAAATATGTAGGTTAAATGTCAGCCATCTTTTCACTTACCTTAAAAAGAGATTTGTAGATTCCTATGTTCTACATTGTTTGCATACTGCCTCTACAGCCACTACTACAACAACTCAATTAGAACAACACTGCTTCCCACAGAAAATTGGTATACATTCTACTGTTATATAAATGTCACAGAGGGGCTAAAAACAGTTGAAGAAAGACCATATAACTACTACTGATGCAAAGAACATGGATCATGTATTCAGAAGTGACGTAGGGTTGAGCTTTCCAACTAATAATTGCAACTTTTGGGGCTTTTCTTAAAATAATTTGGGAAAGAAAACCCAAACTTCTGAGAACTTATGGCATGCAGCATTAGCTGTAGTCTAAATGCTGGGGACAAAAATAACAGCAGAAACCAAATTTCCAATCGTTTATACTAGTTTTAGATTCTTGAATTAGCCATACAGATCAGATAGGAAAGAAAGAAAGAAAGAAAGAAAGAAAGAAAGAAAGAAAGAAAGAAAGAAAGAAAGAAAGAAAGAAAGAAAGAAAGAAAGAAAGAAAAGAGGAACAAATATACAAATAACTCTTCAGAGGAAAGGCTTTGGAGGACTGTTATGTAACATTTGCCTTGTGTGAAATTTATACGCCAATAGTTATACCAAGGAGGGTTTTTCAATAATCAAATAAAAAGGGAACAATTGTATAATACTTAGGATACTCCAGTGTTAAAAGTTGTTCAATTATTTTTCTTCTGTTGAGCTCTTGCAAACAATTATATATTTACATTTCTGTTTAAAGGCATTAGTTCTGTCATCATACAGTAATCTAATCAGTAGGTGGTGAGTACAGTATCTGTTTTTCAGTCATTATTACATTATTTAGGCTATCTCTTGCAAAAAATGAAAACAAAGGAAAAAATGAACACATTTCAAGTTCTCCATATTTAACTAAGGTTGGTATATCACGGCTCTCATTTATTCCCTTTGGTTGCCCTAATCAAAGACTCACATGCCATGGAAAGCATTTGGAAAAACTCTAGTATTTTATACTAACAAGTTTTGAACCACAGCTTTAGTGTTCAGTTCCATTATAATTTACCAGTTAAAGTATTAAAACATAAACCTTGTAAAAGAATGTGTAATAAAAAGAGGTTTGCATAACAGAGGGTCTTTAGGTCCTAATTTTATTTTTATTTATTTTTTTCCTGTAGTTTTTTGTTTTACCTCAAGTTAAATCCAGATACTTACTTACTTTTGACTCTTCAAAAGAGGGAATTGCAGTAAAGTTTTATTGCACTACTTGTCTGCAATCAGTGTGGTTAGGTCAGGTGTTAGTTATTGTTTTGTAGCCTTGTTTAGGTAAGAATCGTTTTTCATGATGTCTGTGTTTATTAGCTGTATAGTAATAAAGGCAATATTTTATAAGATAATAGTTTTCATAACACTTTACCACAGACCCAAAGTTCATGGTAACTGAGATAAACGTAGAACAGGCCAAAGGTTGCTTTAAATTGTCTCTTACGTCAGATTGGAATAATGAATTGAGTTAAATTTGAAATACCTCTATGAAAACCTTATGCAAAGTATTGGATTTCTGTACAAATTAAAGGCTTTCCAATGGCAATAATTGCAATAAGCTATAATTACTTCCAATCCAAGTAATTATAGTTTTTCACCAGTTTAACATTTTAAGGCTTTTTGTAATCTCGACAAAATTTTTATTGCTAATGCCTTAATTAATTAATAAATAGAGGAAAATCAGAGCTAAACCTCTAATATTTTTTATCACAAATGTAAATGTACCAAGAATGGATCAGATATTCACTTTGTTGAAAATCTTACATTCTCTAACCTCTATTAAGGGCTAATATTACAAAGCTATTACTAAATTTCAAATAAATTTAATTGAGCTGAATTGAATTATTTTAATCAAATGCTTTTATTGAAATTGCATGGTTGACATGCACCAAAACAAGGTCTGCAACAGGTTGTTTCTTCCCTCTCACAGTCATACAGAGACAATCACATATAATTTAGTTTCATCTATTTTAATTTGACAACCAGGTCACCCTTTCTGGTACAGCAGTAGACTGATTTAAATCCTACTTGAAAGATTGAGGATTTCTTTGTCAATAGGTAACTTTACAACAGAGAACACAATAATTAAAGGTGATGTCCCCTAAGGGTCCACCAACTAAGGATCTCTCTTATTTAATATCTCCCTGCCCCCCCTATCTCAGATCCTAATAAACAGCAACATAAGTTACCGTAACTATGCAGACGACACACAGCTTTACATTACAATGTTGGCAGGCGACTATGAACCCATTCAAGCTCTGAGTAGGTGTATAAAAGAAACCCAAGCATTGATGAATTTTCTTCAAGTGAATCAAAACAATCTGGAAGTAAGATGGTTTGGACCAAAAGAAGAGTTATCCAAAGTTAGCACACAGCTTCAGTTCACACAGCTAGAAACCAACTATATATCTTGATGTAGTGATGGACCTGAACCTTCAAAAACCCATCAGGATATCAACAAAGTCAGTCCTCTATCACCTAAAGAACATCTCCAGGATTAAACAACTAATGTCTTGGCAAGAAAATGAAAACAAAATATTAATATTTAAAAATTATAACTAAATTCATTTTTAGTAGAACTGATTACTGCAACAGTGCCTTCACAAGTCTGCCTAAAGGTGTGACCTTTGACAAGGACATACTAGATGGAATGTCTGATAGTACCTTAATTTTCAATAAATATGACAATAAAACAAACAAAGGCTAAGAAATGAAAAATAACAAAAGCTATTACAGGGAAAAGATTGTTGTAAAACAGACACATTTAGGTACATTTTGTTTTTCCCTACTTTTAAGTAATTTTGTCTGCAGGTGATACTACACCATTTCCTATATGTACCGTAGCAATTATTGTAATGATACTTTAAATTAGTTCATTAGTGAAACGACTTCTGTGCATTGTCTTATCATTCTACATGATCACCAAGAAGAGTTGCTTAAAATTGCTTAGTTTTTCATTGCTTGTCATTGTGAAAATTATCTTTGTATCTGACTATTTAGGCCCCAGCAGTTGTGGTGCAATGTGGAATTGGTAGTGTGACAACTACGAGCATTTTTCTAGTAGAGTATTAATTATCATTTCATAAAAACATACAACATTGGCAGCAAATGTGACTTTGAGCTTCTTAAACATGTCTGCTCAAGGGTTTGTTAATTTTACTATTGACATATTTTAGGTAAAATAAAAGCTAACAATTTTTAATGTATTGGTTTGTACTGAAGTTTTAATAGAGAATGTTTTAATCTCTCAGTCTTTATCAGCTGTTTATTAACTGTGTGCTATGTGAAAGGTAAAGTTTTCATTGCAACCACACAAGATCTAAAGGTCATAAGGGAGATAAAGTAATTGCACTTTCCTGTTTTTTTTTCTAGAAGGATAACTAATTTACCTGAACAGAATTAAAATTGCTAAAAGATAAAGAATCGGAAGATATCAATATTTCCTGCTCCAGCCAGCTACGAAGTGAAGGTCACAAAAGTAAAAACGAAGCTTAAAAAAAATAAGAACCTAAGTATTGGTTTAAGCAGGATATTTTTCTTTGAAAATGTCTTCATGTTGCTGCAGTGGGGTTTCTCAGTGAACCTGACAACACTGCTGTCCATCCTCCTAAAGAAATTCCAAATCAGATGAAAATGAACAATCAACCTTTTCTCCACTTGGACTGTTGGAGTCTTTCTTTGATTGTGTATGGACAATGTGTAAGGCTATTTAGCTAATGATGAGTTTACTATGTAATTTCTTTAGAATGGGTACCATGACCAAACAAAAAATTCTTTGAAGCTGAAACCGCAATCCTTCCCCCCTGTTTAGTGATGGCTGTTCCCTTTCAACAAAGATGGCTTCCTTCACGCCTCTTTCAAACCATCTGTCCTCTCCGTCCAGTCGTGCCTAAAGCTACTGTCTCCTGTGCTGAGCCATGGGTTTGTGTAGCTGCTGTCTGGTTTCTTCAAAATAGGAGTCTGAACAGTTTAAACAAATTTTATGTAACATAATTTTAAAAACAATGTATGTTTGATGTAAATTGCAAAAAAAAATCTGATATCGCACATAATGAATTCAACATTGGAAAATTCAGTTACAATTTGATGTGACATTAATGCACCAAATGTTGTGAATAACCACCACCCCAAAAAAAAGGGAGTAGGATTAAAAGTGGAGGATTTCAGGTTTAGGATGGTTAAAAAAAGTAGTGCTGTTTCATTCTTCCACTTTCTAATGGATAAACTAATCGCAGGCATGGATGAAGAGATGCTGACTTTGGAGGTAGAGAACAAACCAATTTTGTATGATTATTCTTATTACAAAGACCCACAATGAAAAAATTATGTTCCGGCATAAACGCGTGTGATTGATGCTGATGGTGAGATTTAATTATGTCATATCAAATTAAGCGTTCATTACTGCATGTTTTTCTCCCATTAATTAAATAATAATACAATGCATGCTCTCCTCAAGCTCCGAGCGGAGCAGTACGGGAGGAACCCTGGAGAATGTAGGCTTTGCTGTTCAGGGAATCAGCCACAATCTTCTCTGCGCGTCTCAGAGTCCCGGAGGCATACATATCCTGGAGAGTTGGAAGATTGCAGCCAGTCACCTTGTCCTTGTGGGTGGCACCTGCATACAAGATGGTGATGGAGGAGGTGAGGATGGACTCAATGATGGAGGAGTAGAAGTGCACCATCATTGTCTTTGGCAGGTTGAATTTTTTTCAGCTGCTGCAGGAAGAACATCCTCTGGTGGGCTTTCTTGTTGAGGAGGATGATGTTCAGCTCCCACTTTAGGTCATGTGAAATGAGGCGGGAGTCACAGATGGTGTTGTGGGTGGCTGGGGCAGAGTTCTTCCTGAAGTCCACTATCATGTCCAGTGTTTTTAGAGCGTTGAGGTCCATGTTGTTCTCCATGCACCAGGTCATGAGATCGTGTTGTATGTGGGCAGACTCGTCACCAACAGAGATAAGTCCGATGAGAGTGGTGTATCCGCAAACTTTAGAAGCTTGACAGACCGATGACTGGAGGTGTAGCTATTGGTGTACAGGGTGAAGAGCAGAGCAGGAAACAACACAGCCCTGGAGGGGAACCAGTGCTGATGAACCGTGAGTCTGAGACATGTTTTTCCAGCTTGACATACTGCTTCCTGTCAGACAGGAATTCTGTAATCCACCTGCAGGTGGATTCAGGCACACTCAGCAGGGAGAGACTCTCCAGAAGCAGAGCTGGGATGATTGTATTGAAGGCAGAGAAGAAATCCACAAATAGGATCATTGCATAGGTGCCTGCGGAATCCAAGTGCTGGAGGATGCAGTAAAGGGGGTCCAGGAGGGGGTCAGTGATCTCTTTCAAGTGTGAAAAACACAAGGCGCTCAAAGGACTTCATAACCACAGAGGTCAGAGCAAGAGGTCAATGTAATGGGGTAATGTCATTAAGTCCTGTGGTCATTGGCCTCTAGGGAACAGGGATACTAGTGGAGGATTTGAAGCACGTTGGCACGTGACATGTTGCCAGTGAGGTGTTAAAAATGTGTGTGAAAAGTGGAGACAGCTGATCAGTACAGTGCTTCAAGGTGGATGTAAGAGTATGTAGTCTAAATGGTAAGCTTTTGAGTCTATTCAGACATTAAAGCTGTTTCATTGAAGAGATTTATAGATCTGGTCAATGTTT
>NW_015150774.1:471778-473226 GCF_000732505.1 Cyprinodon variegatus
CTTGAGTACAGTAACGAAGTATTTGTACTTCGTTACTTCCCATCTCTGGATAAGTCCGATGAGAGTGGTGTATCCGCAAAATTTGGAAGCTTGACAGACTGATATCTGGAGGTGTAGCTATTGGTGTATAGGGAGAAAAGCAGAGGAGAAACAACACAGCCCTGGAGGGGAACCAGTGCTGATATGACCGTGAGTCTGAGACATGTTTTCCCACCTTCACATACTGCTTCCTGTCAGACAGGAAGTCTGTAATCCACCTGCAGGTGGTATCAGGAACACTCAGCTGGGAGAGACTCTCCAGAAGCAGAGCTGGGGTGACTTTATTGAACGCAGAGCTGAAATCCACAAATAGGATCATTGCATACTGTAGGTGCCTGTGGAATCCAGGTGCTGGAGGATGTAGTATAGGGGGTCCAGGAGGGGTTCAGTGATCTCTTTCAGGTGTGAAAAACACAAGGCGCTCAAAGGACTTCATCACCACAGAGGTCAGAGCAAGGGGTCTAATGTTGTCAATTCCTGTGGTCATTTGAAGCAGGTTGGCACGTGACATGTTGCCAGTGAGGTGTTGAAAATGTGTGGGAAAGTGGAGACAGCCTATCAGTACAGTGCTTCAAGGTGGATGTAAGAGTATGTAGTCTAAATGGTAAGCTTTTGAGTCTATTCAGACATTAAAGCTGTTTCATTGAAGAGATTTATAGATCTGGTCAATGTTTCCTGCCTGTAAAAATCTGTAAAACTCGAGTTATGGCTATAAAGACTTTGATCTTTGGAATCAAAAAATTCTCTTTCTTATCTTGTGCTTTTTTTTATCAGACTCTGAGGATCAAATAATTTACCTTTTTCAGCGTTACCATGTTGCACAAATGTTTATAGCATTTTTTCACAGCAATTCTAGAATTAAGAGTGTAAAGAGAGAGTAAAACGTGGCAAATATGTTTCAAAGGATTTAAGATTACCTTAAAACTGAAGGAGAATTGCTCCCATCCATCCAGAGGTGTGGCAGCAATTCTTTTATTCTAATCATAATTGGATTAAAGATAATATAAAAGATCAAGTTAAGAACAGATATGGATGTACCTTTGAACCCAACTGTGTACACTCATTCCAACATAGATTGGTTATGTATGATTTAAAACAGAAACCTGACAATTGAAGACTTTTTCCACATCTGTCATCAACATGAGTTTAAATAAAAACAAATATGTTACAACAAATATTTAAGAAGGGTAAAAAGCTGCTGTTAGCTGCTTGTATAAAAGTGCTTACCCAAAAAGTTGCTGAATTAGTGTTTATTCAATTTTAAATTCACACAAATGTTGTAACCTTGATTAAGCAGAAATAAAGTTTAAATTAATAAGTAGGATTTGGATGACACTTGTTTATTTGCATACTTCAGCTGAAGCAAAAGTTATATTATATAAACACACACATATATATATATATATATA
>NW_015150774.1:473588-483815 GCF_000732505.1 Cyprinodon variegatus
GCCCGGCACGGAAAGTGACTCTGACAGCGAAGAAGGGGAAACTGGCATGTCTGATTTAGCACAGCTGTTTAATTCAGAAACAGAGGATGATGACTTTGATGGGTTCGATTAATACTTCGTAATAAGTACTGGAATAAAGCACAATCATACCCAGTTTTGCTCCCGCTCTATTTTTTCTACCTGAAAACTTAATTCAACAGCAGCCTCTGGGCGGGTCTCCTCCTCTTCACCTCGGTGGCTGACAGGTGTTTTTCATCTAAATAATCTAGATCTTGCAGCTATATTTGCTGTGATCCGTGGGAATAAAGTAGTTTTAATATGTTTTTAAGTGAGAAAGTCCACCTGAAAACTTCATATTTTCTGTCGGAGGCGCTCAGACCCCCACATACCAGCGGTGCGCCGACAGTAGAAATCCCTTCAACAGCAGCCTCTGGACTGGGTCGCCTCCGGGTTCACCGCGGCGGCTGGCAGGTGTTTTTCATCTAAATATTTAAACTGCAGGCACCAGGATAATAAAAGCTAACATATTCTGCCGGCAGGTTTCAGGATTTAATTAATTAAGGAGCGATCACAGCGCTCTGTCATCAGCAATGTGTCTGTCTTACGGCCAGCTCCCAGGTTTGATCAATACTTTGTAATAAATACATGAATAAAGCACAGTCATACTCAGTTTTGCTCCCGCTCTATTTTAAAATACACAGTAGAGGTATTTAAAGGTAGTAGAGGACATGTACCGGTATATAAAAAACGCGCCCTATAGTCCGCTGCGCCTTATGTGTGTGTTAAATACAGAAATGGCACACATAACTGAGACTGCGCCTTTTAGTACGGTGCGCCTTATGCGTGTGTTAAATACAGAAATGGCACACATAACTGAGACTGCGCCTTTTAGTACGGTGCGCCTTATGGTCGTGAAAATACAGTAATCAATGAGCTGAAAAAATCGGACATCAAAACCTGCATGTTGCTCTGAAACAGATGAAAAGAATAAAAGCAAACAGGTCTGCCAGGAATGCTGAATGGGCTGCCGGGATTTACAACAATGGCTAATTGCATTATACAAGTGAAAACAACTTTATGTCATCTTAATATGATCAAATACCAAATATTTTTACAAAGATGGTCTAATGAAAGTATATATATATTTTCATGGGGGTAAAAATTCTATATTTTTTTGAAATTGGGTAAAATTATAAACCCTAAAAAAACCTAACACAAATTTGTATCTGAACTCTTTTTAGATGAAGTAACTCTTCTCTTACTTCTACAGGTAAAAGTGACACCATGATGTATAAGTCATAACAAAACTAAGGAAAAATAAATTGTGCCTACAAAAGACATGCAGTTGAAGCACAGCTGGTAACAGAGAAATAAAGGAACTAGAAATCAATATAATAGAACAGATATTAAAAGCGAGACAATTCCCTACCCGTGGCCTTATCAAGAGAGCCCTTTGATCTTGTCTGCTCCAATCATAGCAAGTTATCTGTGTTTCTAGGAACCTAAAAGCTACAAAATCATGGCACAGGTCTCCTCTAAGAGCTACATTGTTCAAATAAATAGTCAAAGGGTTTCTTTTCTAGGACTACCATCAGACTTCCTAAATGAATTTTTATAAATGAAATAGAATAGAAAGAAAGCACATAAACTGCATATGTGTTGTGCATGGTATGTTCCTATCATGCCACGTTTGTGTTTTCATGTGTTTATTAAACATTAACTAGAGTAGTGATCAAGGATATTTGTAGAACAAACAGCAATTGCCCACCATGGCTGCTCTTGCTTGGGACCAAGACTGTATGATATACGTACATGAATCAAAGGCCCAATTTGAACAAAAACTCTTTATGTATTTATTCATGTATTTGTGGCTTTATTTGATTGCCTGTTAATTGATTTAGATTTTAGAACAACTGAATAAAACGAGTTTGGAAAAACTATTTTTCAATCTCTTATATTTGTTCTTTTAAATAAGCTTTTTAATTTACTTAAGCATCACCTCACAAAAAAACAACAAAAAAAAACAGAACATCTTGTTTCAGTTTAACAGAAAAAAAATAAAAAGTTTTAATATTTTAGTCTGTAATTTTTTTTCCCACAAAAAATGTGGAATGTGTTAATGAAATTATTTAGCTTGTTGAATTTAGCATATTGCTTTCCACTTGATTATTAGGCCCACAGTGCTCGAGAAGTGTCATGGGGGTTTTGGGGGGTGGGGTGGAATGAAGGAGGGACAATTCTTAACATTTTACGCCTAAATCCTCAGGTATTTTCGGTAATGGTAAAACAAGATTATAATTTATCCTAGAACAGCAAAAATACATCTGAATTGACAAAAGAGCAACATCCAGAGAATAGTATTAGATTAGGAGTTAAGAACGGACTAACTGAGGTTTTGATCTAAACTGACCATAAATCTGTGAGTTCATCCAAATAGGACTGGGCGCAACAGGTATTTATTTCATCATTCGTATTTAGAAAAGAAAAAAAACTATTACGTTTCAGGGAAATCGTCATAAAAGAAAAGAACATCTTATTAATCTGTTTACACTTTCCGTCGGCAGATTATGATTTCATCTGTTTTTTTAAACTTCAAAGAATCATTTCCAGATAAAAGCTGGTTCAAGTTTAAAACATGGTTCATTACATGACAATAAACAGGCATTTTGACGCAGCCAAGTACACTATTTATATCCTTTAATAATGTAATCATCAGTTAATGGTTTATTTAATCTTCATCTTTATCTGGTTAAAAAAAAAAAAACTGCACAGATACTCTGGAAACTGCATCATAAATTAACATGTTGCTGATTGCCACATCAATAAAGGATTTTATTGTGCCAACAAGTGTGCTGAGTCACGTATTTGTTAAAAAATTGTCTGGTCATTATATGCAATGGTGCAGTTTGTTTACCACAGTAAACACTACATTACACTTTAGAAGGGGGTGAAGGTTGTTATCTGTTTGAAGATAACTCATTTTACAGTGGTGTGCAGAGGTATTTATGAGATTATCTACAACCAGAGGTAATATTAACGTTCCACGTTGCATTAAGAGATTTCGCTATTTGAATTTTCATACAATGAAAACATTTTTCGATACTTCAATGTCACACAGATGGAGATCATTTTGACTGCTATGGGAAAAGAACATAAACATTCCTGAATTAAATTTTGAAATTCTGTTCAAATATAAGCTTGCTTAGGTTAAGTGTAAAATATTTCTGATTATTTGGATCCTGACACTACTGGGATTTCTGTTTGTTCTGATTGTTATCATCTTAAAAAATGAACAATCAGGAGGAAGCACTGAAAGTTGTTGGCTTTATATTTTCCACCAGCTCTTTACACCAGTCCTTTTTTACTAGATTTACCTGTAAAGGAGAAGTGCTCTCATTCAGTAAACTGATAATCCCTGTACTATTCTATTTTTTCCAATGTAACTGGCAGTGGGCTTGTAGATCACATATAAGAACCCTTGAAATTTTACAGCTTTAAGAGCCAAAACTACTCCAACATTATTGTCAGGATTTTATTAACTATTGTGGCTCAAAATAAAAAAATTAAATCTGAAAAACTCACACGAAGAGAAAAGACAATTACGAGAAATGAATTGATACAATTACATAGTCTTTGGCGCTCAGACCTCGGGAGGAAACATTGCACTTAATTTTGATAGATATGCATGAACAGGAGCAAAGAATAGGGCTCTCTCCCCCCCAGGCCTGAAACTGGTGGTGGAGAGGAGATAGATGAAGTTGGTCAGTCTGTAGACTGCTGGTTAGAGAGACGTCTGCTGAGCTTTATGGAGAGATCTAGTGGACTGTGTGAGCTGATACTAGAGCTTCACTCAGGGACCTGGATGATGGAAGTCCAGTTGGATAACGCAGGTTGAGAGAACCTGCCCATGATGAGCAAGAATGTAGCGGCAGTGGAGAGGAAAAACTCCCCGTTGGGAAGAAACCTCTGGCAGAACCAGGCTCAACGTGGCGGTCTTCTGCCGAACCGGTTAAGATGAGACAGGGAACGCAGTAAGAGTCTGGGAGGAATGACACTCTGATAAAGCTTTTGCTACTATGGTGGAGGAGGGGCTGGAGGTGGGTTGAAATATTGTCTGTTAGGAATCCAGATTGTGTGGGTTGTTTTTGTGTTTTTCTCTCTACACCACCAAGTGGTGCCCTGTTCCTCGTTGGGCCTCCCTGCACACCTGTGGCTTGTTGGATTATTACCGGAGGAGTATTTGAGCAGTGGGCTGTCACTACCTTTGACGCCAGAGTTTTTGCCAGTTTTGGGTACTCTAGCCAAGCTGAGATTAGCAGAGTCTAACCGAAGCTTTGTTTCTCTGAGTCTAATCTTGTTTTTTTGTCTTTGCTCTTCGGAAGGAAGCCTTTCCTGTGTAACTGGATAACCTGGTCCTTCTCCCCCTGGAAGGATTACTGAGTACACACTGAGCAGGGGTAAACCTCCACATGATCCGTTTAAGTCCTCATCGGAAAACCAAGTGACAGTCCGCTCCTTTAGTCCTCTGGGTCCAATGTATGTCTACCTGTCCGCTCTCCAATGAATTCCCTCTCCTCTGCATCAATTCCCCACAAACTGGATTCAAGCATTAACAAGAGCCCCCTCAAGCGTGAGTTTCTCTCCAGCTATATTCAAGCCTCAGTCAATTTTCCTACGGTCCCTGAACTGATCACTGTGACCTCTCCTTCAGACTTTCTGGTTCCGGTTCACCAGTCCACTGAGTTCCAGCTCCCACTTCTGTGTTTTCATCAACATTCAATAAACCTGTTAAACTTTTTCCCTTGGTCTCTGAGTGGTTCTCTGCACGTGGGTCAGATCCCTTAAACCAATTATGACAGTGTCATCTGAATGAAGTCACAGCGCATCTGCCGCCTGGCACAGGAGCAGACAGGTGCGTACCGAAGGCCTTTTAATATGAACTTTGGATGCCGATTGGCTTTTGTGGAGGTGTGGTTTAAAGCTGATTGGCTGTTTCACAGGTGGATGGATATAGGTGACAATGAGTTTCTTCAGATGAACTTCCGCCTAGGCTCCATGTATCAGGATGCAATAATTTTCCAGAGGCTTTGTTATCAAATGCAGATTTTAAAGATGAAAAAAATGTAAACTACAATCATTCCAGCAGAGCATTAAAAGAGGTCTTGTGGATAGAAATAAAAATAAGAAAAAATAAAAGAATGGAAAAGTTGGATGTTGAAAAGCTGCAAACACTTTAAACATGCAAACTTTTCTATTGACTGGAACTTTTATCTTCTAAAACTTACAGGACCTAATCATTTAAAAAGTGAGGGCCCCATTCAGTAGCCTATGCATTTTGCATAATTATAAATATTAGATTATCATTACCGTTTCTTGTTAGGATGAAATTAGGAGACCCATTTAGTTTGTTGCAGCCGTTCGTGCTAAAAGGATGTAGAGCAAAAGTTTAAGTCTGATAAGGCGTTCAGGGAGGTCTCTAAGGCATTATGCATCAACAAAATAACTGAACCATGTGTCTACAAAGAAGAGATACAACACTATAGTCAAATATCCTCAGACTTGGCCTTTCAATGAATATTCTCCCTGAAAGCAGACTACAAGGTGTATAATTTTCAATTTTCATAACACAAACAACAAGAATGAATGTTTCCTTATTTTATTCATTACTAAAAATATATATTTAAAGCAGCCAGACCCTAAGTAAAAAATAAAAATGTCCTCCTCTCTGCTATATCAAGTGTTAACAGTGATTTTTTTTATATCATCCCAAGAAAAATAAAAAAATAAAAGTAAATACAGTTATGTTAGTTTGATCAGAGACGTACATAAGACCATGTCAACCATCATTTTGTACAAAGATTGAAAAGCCAATGAGTAAATTAGTCCTTGGTTGGATATTTCTTAAAGATACATCACGATACATTCACAAATCCCCTCCTCTTTCTCCTCCCCTCCTCATTGTCAACTATATATAGCGAAAAAATGTTTTAAAGTCAATCCCACATTGATTATACATAAATAAAAACTATCCACAGCATAGCAGTCTGTAAGATTCTAGAAATCAAAAATGTTTCCCTTTCAGCTTAGATGCTGCAGTATGACCTTCAGCGTCTAGTTAATGATCTAAAACACTCTAACATGGTATTTCTGCAAAGGAGAGTGGGACAGAATTCCCCAGTGGTGATGATAAAGACTTACTAACACTTACTGCAAACTCTTGATGACAGCTGTCACTGCTGAGAGTGGTTGATCTAATTATTGTCCAGGTGTCAATGTGTGTTTTACTTTGGATCAGGTCAGTTTATATCACTTCTTTCCCTTAATGAATAAAATTATAATCAAGTAGCTTTGTTTTCTTTTTACTATTTTTATCCAATATTAAAATTTTGTTTATTACTTAAGTACAGTGATTAAAAGCAGAAACTTATTTTGGAGGGGCAAATACTATTTCAAAGCCATCTAATATTTTAGAATGTCTCTCGTCACACACTTCTCACACATAGAAATAGGTTATAATCATATTATTCAAATGTTTTTGCAACATGTTTCCATCTTTCTCATATTCAAAAATATTCAAGAAAACTATGGTCCTCTTAAGAATCTTTGGTGTTCTACAAACCATTTTCTGTAGGGATTTTCAAAATCTTATTCTGCTTGATCAACTTTAAAATCTCTCTGACTGCATAGGAAAAGAAAATGCAAAATGGGAATCATAGCACCAACATGGTGGTGCACCTTGTGCAAAAAAATCAGTAGAGCTTTGGAGAGCTTATCACATATTCTCTTTCTTTAGGGCTTTTAGATTTATGCAATGCAAAAGGATTTTGTTTTGGGACTTACTTATCCCAGTTACTGTTGTACTCACTCCTTAGAAGAACATAAGTACAATAAAAGAGCCATAAAAAACAACAAACCAGTCATAAAAAAAAAACTGTTCCCTCATTAAACGCCAGTGAACAATTCTACTTTCTTAAAAATGGCCTTGAAGGCAATAAGATGACATGTAAAAGCGTAACAGCTCAGACAGATAAGGAACTAAGAGCTAAGACACATAAAAGGTTATGTCACATCCTAAAATAAACTGGTATCCAATGGAGCTGGGTCAGAGTTCTAAAAACGTTTGGCTTTGCACAGCGCTGTATCTCTTTGTGCCAGTTGGAGCCAAAACCAGCTGGTTTCAGCAGCCTGAGTTAAACTTAAGAGTAAACCAACAGTAATCCAGCCCAGATGTCTCAGGATTCTCCTTGATAACTTAATTTGTTTCAAACTCCTTGATTGATTAGACTCTAGTTTTCATTTCTGTATTCACTAGAGTTTCAAGTTTTAAAAAAGCATCCCCATGGAATTTCTCAGTTTTTGATTCAAGTTTTCTCATAATGGCAAAAGGAAAAGCAGGAATTCCTGGAGTTCTTAGTAGAGCCTTTGGTTTCCAGCAGTATGACTGCATTTTTCTTTTCACTTAAATGGAAAAAGTTAAGTGGTGAGCAACAAAGTTGGTTGCACTATTGTAGCAAGATAGTCCAGACTTTTAATCCTGTCCTGGGGTCTTTCTGGAGGGAGCAGTCTTGTCCTCTATGTATGCATGAGATATCTCTGCGCACTTCAAAAACATAACGTAGTGGTAACATCCAGGCTATTTTTCAATACTTCTTGTAAATGAATCTCCATTCTAGTTTCATATTTATACAGCATTTGTAAATGTTCTTTTTGTTGTTGTTTTAAGAACAACTGATGGGAAATCTTTATATCAAATACAAGTACATCAAATCTTTAAAATAACTGAAAAAAAAAGAAAAAGCGAGTATTGAAAAAACTCTAAATCATGTCACAGACTCTACATAAAACTGACCATATCACTGTGTTGTTTTACACCATGTTTTTTTTTTCTCCCAATGTTTACATTTGATCACTGCTGCACTTTAAGAAATGGAAATGTCATGTCAAACTCTGTGTATACAAAATGTCAATAAAGTTTTTCTAAGTCTGTTTGCTAAAAAATAGCAACAGTGAGTGCCTGTAACATTACCATTGCCCCGGTATAACTCTGTGATGAACTGGTGACCAGGTCAGGGGGTACTATGTCTGTCTTTCCCTCAATGGTATCTAGATATGGGTAACAGCCTTTTTGTGCAAAACACAATTCTCTTCCTGTACCTGCAGTAACTGATTGTATTGTTAAATTAGTGATCAATTGAAAATTTGTATTTGTAAGATGTAGTCACAGCAGGGTTTTACACAAATTTTTACTCTGTATCTATTAGGGTTGTCACGATACTAAACTTTTCAACTCGATACCGATACTAAGGAAAATATTCGATACTCGATACCATTTTCGATACCACAAGCATAAAAACAAAGAATCCAAAATTCTACAGAAATATTTTCATTAATAAATAAAATACAATAAATAAATACAATAAAGGTTGTATGCTGTGCACTATATTAAGCAAGCTTGATAAAAAACTTAGAAAATTAAAATTAAGTGTTCCTTCCTTGGCTATGCTTTGCACACATAACAATGACACTGGCCAAACCGGTTAAGAAACAAAAATAATTCTCAGCAGCTGCAGTTCTTACAAAAAAAAAAGAGTCTGAAACTGAAAAGTGCGTAGAATTATTCAATCACACAGTGTTCTGAAAGTGCATTGTCCTCAATTCTGCACACTAGATGACTGACTGCTTAGGTGCCACTGGTGGTGGCACTGTATCAATACTTTTAAAAACGAGTATTGTATCTGGATACAACTTTTCAGTATCGATACTTTTTTGAGTTTCGATACTTTTGACAACCCTAGTATCTATAAACAAGCCTTACAGAAACGAAATTATAAGTCATGTAGCCTATGCAAAAACTAAAAAATACTTCTGTAATAATTCACTAATGCCATTCTAATACAGATAAATGTCTTCTACAGATGCACCATGAGGACATTCTCAGACATTTTGGTTGTACAATGTGGAAAATGATTTCACATCTATAAATATATTTCTGGTATTTATGTGTTTAGCAGAGCTCCTACAACCCTTTAAGGGGGAATGAGTGTAGATGATTGTGGATGGAAGTAAAAGAAATACACAAAGGAAGTCTAAGCAGAGCTTAGCCTGCTTTTTATGTGTTCACCTTGTGAAAAAAAATAAACAGGAACAAGTTTAATTTTCTTCAATAAATCTATTTTTTGGGATTAAATAAATGCAAGGCCAAGATAAGTATTTTTACTTTAGCCTATCTCCTTTTTCGGGAAAAAAAAACTATGCACGCATGTGTTTATTATTATTTTCTATATTATTATTATTTACATCAGGAACATGCCTGCGTATTTATATGTATCTAAACATTTGTGGGTGTATGAATATTCATTGTATATGTTGCTGTTATTCATTTCATCTGAAAAAGAATGAATAAATACAAAAAAAATTAAACTCCCCAAAAAGATGCAAAAACTATTTCAGTTCTCAAATAAATATTTTCACTGCAGAACAGGTAAGAACAAAAGAAATAAGGGTAAAATATGTAACTAAACAAATATGTGTGACTATTAAGTGAAATGGGCATTGTGATTTAGTGCATTAGTGAAATAAGCAGATTCAAAATAAAAGCTGGAGAAGCAAATGACTTCATACATCAAAGATCTCTGCGAAGATTTTAAGGCAGTGATCATAGTAAATAATATCCTAAATTATCTCTCCCAGCACTGTAAATTATTTAACCTGAGTGCAATCTTTATTAAAGTAATAATCTAAAAAAATCATGTCAAGCTTGAAAAGTCACATTTAAAAAGTGTCTCTTCATCAGTAATGTAATTTCCTTAAATGGCCGTTGGAGGGCGCCAATATATTATATAGCAAACACCAGCAATCACTACCTTTACTGTCAATACAGTGATAAGTGGAAGAGTACTTCATAATAAAAGAGTTTTTACTATCCCACATAATCTTTAAATACCTTCTATATTTCCATGCACTTTGCCTTTAAGGCTTTAGGCTCCTACCTGAAACTATCACAGCTCAGAGACACAAACTCAGCAACAGCATTGACATAAATGAAAGCTGACAGCGCTAACACACTCCTCCTCAGCTCCCACCTGCTGGGATACCCACTTCATGGTCTGCAGGTTGACCTGACTCCCCTACAGGACTCAGCATTAACTCCCTGCAGGAGTCTGTTCTGCCTGGCCTCCCCCTCCTACGTCCTCTGTGTCAGCGATCAACAAGGGGTCTGTTCAATAT
>NW_015150774.1:485772-504852 GCF_000732505.1 Cyprinodon variegatus
TTATTTTCATTACAAAAATAGAAATGGAATACTTTAAAAATATTTCCAGCTGAGCAGTTTAAACTCTACTTTATGCTTTACGTATAACATTTTAAATACTACTATCAAGGGTTGTACTCAATGCAAAAATTGCAGGCTTAATACTGAAAATAATAATCAACCATTTTTGATACTATGACAGGCTTTCTATTTAAGAGCAGAAAAATGCAACCAGACACGGTACGAGTATGTTTTTATTTCTATTTGATTTTCTTTTTGTGTATGTCCTGTTCTTGCTAAAATAATGGAAATTGATTCCCAGAGCTGCAGTAGTAGCCATTCAAAATGTCCCCACTTCCCTTGATGGGGCCTTGGCTGGTCCTCTACAATTCCTTTTTAAGCAACAATCTTTATGCTAAAATATTCTTTCTGTCATAATTTGTGGACATTCGGATCTAAAGAGAAGTGTCGTCTCCTGGTCAGACCCTGCAATTCTTGGAAAAGTTGGAGTAAAAAAATATGCATGCCCAGGAGAAGGAGGGGGTCAGTCCAATGGTTGGAAGTTGGAAGGGATTTTTCTGAGAGTTGGAGGGAAGTGGGTGGCGTTTGACTGGGAAGGGCCATTTTAAAATGCTGCTACCGTAGATGATAACCCAAAAGATTTGCTTTCATAAGTACACCAATATGACTGTTGCCATAAGGTTCCTCTTGGTACTTGTATATGGAACTTTAATGAAAATGATTTAGGGAATAATTTACATCAAGACAGTAAGGGAGGTGAGGAAGGAAGAGGGGGTAAGAGTTAAAGGGAGAGAGAAAGAGATAGAGACAAAACAGTGGATAGAAAAGAGAGAAAGCAAAACCACAAAATAAAAGAGCAAAAATAAACAATGCAGGTGTACAAAAGTTCCTAGGATTCTGCTCCCACACCCGCATGAGACAAGGAAAGGGAAAAGAATAAAAGAGCAAAAAGGAAACAAAAGACAACCAAAGTAAACATCAAAATAGCTTCAAGAGCAAAGTACCTCCCTCTGGTTCCCCGTCACTATAAGTGTGTTGAAATAAAAAAAAAACTATGGTGATTGGACAATATTATTCACTGTGGTATATGTATGTAGCATCAGGTTGGTACTAAGTATTAGTGTGCATCAGTGACCACCTTGAACCAAACTCTTGTGGTGTGTTTATACATGAGCATGCATGTGTATGAAGAGGTAACAAGGCTTCTTCAGAAGGAAAATATGCTCAATAGGAGGCGTGGGCAGCCTAAGACTCACCCTACAGGACCCAGAATCGATAAAGAGGCGACCACATATATTCAAAGGTACCCCAGATAACAGAAGTGCAAACATACAGAAGGATGCACCCACCAGAGAGAGAGAGAGGGACAGAGGACAGCAACCAAAGCCCGAGTCCAAAAGAGCCAAGTCCCTGAGGGGCCTGCCCTAGAGGTCCCATAGGGCCGCAGCAGTGAGCCCATGGTCTCCACAGTTGGGAGTACACATTTAAGGTGGACGTGGATGAGAACCCAGGGCTCTGAGGCCTGGGGGTGCACCACGCTCCAGTGGGGAACGTAAAAGGCCAAGAGGCCCAGCCAGGCCCAGAAGCTGCCAGGAATGAGACTGCATCCAATTTATTATTATTTTTTTTTAAGTTGTTTATTTTATTTTTAGTTTATTTAATTTTCTAATGGTAAAACTAATAAGCAGAAGGTGTTAAGCACCATTAAAATAATTAAAAGCCGTTGCCTCCCTGTAAAGTATAAAATCTATAATAGTTGTCAATATCCTTCATTAGATTCTGCAGCTTGGGTTCAGTTGGGCAGTTAACTGCTCTTGCATAACATACAGTAAAATAATTACATAACAGAGGCTTGTGGGTATAGTTGTCCTGTAATCTTAACAATGTGTGCATGATTCCAGGTTCCACACTGACATGTGGCAGGAGAAAGACCTCATTACTTGCGGTTGAGACACTTAACCACAACCGTACCAATCTGTTTAAGTGCAAAAATGATAAGTGTACAAATATACACACAGCAATGAACAGATTGATTGGCTTCAGTTGAAATGCCCTGCACAAGTGCACATTGACATCTTCCTACTGTAGTGTGTATCTGTGCTCACCTTTCTGCCAGTTGGTCCCCTTCTAATACACAGGAAGTCTCCAAAATTGGGGGAAATAAAGTATAACTTTTTTTTATTTGCTGTTGCATATACAGCTACATTACCATCCTTTTTAAATTTCTAAAAGTCCAGCAGTTTATTCGTCTCATTAGAATATCTAACATAATTGCTTAGTGAGTTTAGGTCTTTTTGTACATATGCTTTTCAGGCAAAATGCCTCTAAACAGCATTTTTTCCTTGTTGTTTACCCAATAGGTTGGCAGATGTTATTCTCTGGAATTTCTTGCAATGTCAGTGAGGTTTAGGGTCTATGATTTGCGAAATGTTGTGTGTCTGCAGAACTGTATTGTGGAGCTGTCCAAAATAGATTTAAATTGTTACACATGAGTTTTCTTTTATGCAAAAGAAAACATTTAAACCCCATTTCTAACATGTTGACAGTCAGCAATTTTTCCAGATTTTTTATTTTCCCAAGTAATATCTGCAATTGTTGTTTCTTGGCTCCCATGACCTTAGGCCAATAATAATTTTACACAATTAGAAGATTTTTTTGCTAAATGAATTAATTAAATAATTCAGCTGCAAGTGTCATGACAATGTTCTGAAATAAACTAGACAATTGAGTTTAAATCTAAAACCTTCAAAAGGCCAGGGAAGAACAAATCAAAAACTAATAAATGTTTTTCTGGTGCTTTTGTCTTATTTGTTCCTGAATAGTCAGATTCCAGGGGGGAGTTAATGGTGAAAACTGCTTTAACTAAATGTATAAAATTACAAGCAAACCAATTCATCTATATCTGGTTGCTGTCTTTTTTCTTCTGGCTAATTGCATACCACTTGATCCCTTACTGCCCCCTGGTGGAAGCAGTATTACATTACATCCAGGCATACGGGTAGGTAAACTATGTCTGCACATTCAAAGTTCACATCGCAAAGGTGTAAATCTTGAGGTGGTGTTTAAGGATATTAATTTATACCTTAAGGTTGTATTATTCGTATTGCAGAAGAAAGTAAGCATGTGGTAATGACACATACACATTTCAAAATATTAGAAGTTATGAAAAACGTATAATTTTATTTGTCCCTTATCTTAGAAAGTGAATCCTTTATCATACAAAGACTAAATAAAGCCTTAAATGGCCAATCTCTATCTTACATCAGAGATATGATTGTTCCTTATGTTCCTAATAGAGCACTTCGCTCTAAATCTGCAGGTTTACTACCGTAGTGGATCATAGAATTTCCTAAAATAGAATGGGAGGCAGATCTTTTAGTTATCAGGCCCCTCTCCTGTGGAACCAACTACCAGTTTTAGTCCTTGAGACAGACACCCTGTCTACTTTTAAGGGTAGACTTAAAACTTTCCTTTATGATAAAGCTTATATTCAGAGTGACTCATATTATCCAGAGCTATCTCTATAGTTAAGCTGCTCTAGGCTTAGACTGCTGGAGGACATAGGGACCCACTTTTTCATAATTCTGCTTCATTCTACCTCCATTCTCCCATTCTGCAGAATTTCTAACATTATGTTCTCTCTGTACTTTTTCTCATAGTAGCTTTGCCTCGTCTGTTCCTGTTTGGCTGTGGCACCACCCTGCAGAGAAATATTAGCTCTGCTGCTGCCATCAACACCTTTGTTTATAGATCTTTGAGCTCAGCCTGTTTTTTTTTAGTGTAGTCTTGTTTCACTGACTGTGACTAGCTGGATGTGCTCTCTTCATCCTCTGACAAGGGAGCTGGCTCTGAGCTCGTCTGCCTGGCTTCGTGTTTCCCGGACGGTGCCAACTGTGGAGGTGTTAGACAGTTGCCTTTTTTTATCTGCTTCTTTTTCTATGTCTGCTTCTGTCTCCTTGAATCCCAGTCGGCCTCGGAACATGGCCACTGAGCCTGGCTCTGCTGGAGGTTCCTTACTGTTAAAAGGAAGTTTTTCCTCTCCACTGTGACTACAAACATGCTTAGTGTGAGGAATTGCCTTGGAGTAAATGAGTCAAACGAATGGCTTTCCTTAGATAGAAAACTTTGAGTCAATTTGACTGTATGATCTGACTGAATTTTAAAGTGCCTTGAGATGACATGTGTTGTGAATTGGAGCTATATAAATAAACTAAATTTTAATTGAAATTTATATATATTCAAAAAAAATTAAATCAATAATTAAATATTTATTTATGCTTTTATTTTTAACCAGAAATGTACTTTAGTTTAGCTTAGTAATTATTTGGGATTCCATAAGTTACAGATACAGTTAAGCCCATTTTTGTCCTGCTTTTATTAACAGAATTATTTTGAAGTTATTTATCAACCCACAATAAAATTATTAGATAATGTCATCTGAGATATATAGCATTTTTTCAAGTCAGGAGACTTGACCAAAGAGCTTTACACTACATTGAGTAATTCACACTGAGGGTGGCAAGCTACAATGTAGCCACAGCTCCCTTGGGGCTCACTGACAGAAGCGAGGCTGCAGTACACTTGCGCCACCAGTCCCTCCGACCACCATCATACAACAACACTGAAAGCCAGAGCCAGGACTTCGACCGATAACCCTGTGGTTGCAGGGCAAACTCTTTCAGCCAACGCCACTGTTGCTGATAAAGGCTAACATATTGCATTTCTACTTATATTTCCAAATTGTCCTTTACGTTTCTAAGAAACTTTTGTGGCAGAAGCACGAACTTCACAATATGGAATATGAATCCCTTTTTCCTGCATAAAATTGTCACAGTGCAAGATCTTTACGGGTATCACTGTTTGCTTCTGCACCCTTTTGTTCGAGTGTGTTTTAATGACAGCTCCGTTAACAGGCTTCGGTGTGAGGCCACTTCTGTGTTAAGAGGGTCACCTCCAGAGGGAGTTCCACTGTCTATGTCTAAAATCCCCCTATGATTCTACTGAGATCGCTGTCGTAAATATTTCCTCTAACAGAATCAATTTCCTTGTTTCGAGCGCTGCAGTGTCGTATCTGTTATATGTTTGACTCTTCCTCTGAGAATCCCACTTCGCAGGCCCCAGCACAGAATGAAGCAGGAATGGAAAGTAGAGCAGGAAATTGAAAAGAGGGTTCCTGTTGTGTTGTGGAGACTGCTGTGCCTACTGCTATTTCCTCTGAACATGCCAGCATGGTGGATTTGCCAGATGTATGAGTTTGTGCCCCATCTAATAACCCTAACAGCCCCTGAGGGGAAAATTCTGGTCAGAAACTTTCTGCTGTATTGTTGCAGTTTTGAAGCTCCATTACATTTTATAGCTATGGCGATGACATGGTGTGTAATTTGGCATCTTTGGTCCATCTTGGCTGCTTCTATGCAGGCTGGTTGGCTGCAGCACTTCAAAGGACATGAATGAGGATGCACAGAGCAGCTGGCGGGCAGCTTGATGTTTCCATCTGAATTATGGAGAGCTCACAAATGTTTACTATAGGCCACAAATGGTTTAGAGCTTCTGATGATTATAACACTTCATTTTTCTGAAGTGGAAAGATGAAATAGCGCAATCTGTTTTTGTTTCAGTTTTTAAGCAAACGGGAGCAGCCACAATTCAAGAAAAAGAAGGAAACAGGATCAGACAAGGTAGTATTTTAATCAATAATATTTGAGGAGTAATTAAATAGTTAGAAAATCTTATCTAAGTTTAAAAATAATCCTTGGAAATCAGGTGTGTACCGACACACACACACATAGAAAAGGTTTCAACAACTTTGTCTGGAAGGTCAACTTGTTAGACTCTTCTAATTAGGTCTAGCTGTTTGGTGTGCCGCTGGTCTCCAGGAAACAATTTACAGCAGCTCCAACATGATAGGATGTAGACCTCCATTCTCCCACCAGGCCCACTCATCCTGCTGAGTAAAACATGTGCTCCTGGCTCCTCACGTTGCAAAACAAACCAACAAACAGGGACTTTCAGGCTGACCAGGTGCAAATCCAATTCATTCCTACAGCACAGACACAGAAAAAAGATTTTATTAGTAGTATTATTATTATTAGTATTTTTGCACCTATAAATCTTTCCCATTTATACCATAATAGTGACAGACTCTTCGTTTCTATCTTCACTAAGCCTGTTGAGTCATGTATCTGTCAATAAATCGATGAAACAAATATGCAGTTTAAGTAAAAAGTACATGCATAACTTAAAAGCAGGCAATTTTTTTTACAAAAAAATCAAAATAAATAAATAACTGCTGATGACAAAAATTGAGCCTGTATGATAGCACAGAGAAATTTATTACAATAGATGGTACTGTAGGGGCTTCAGATACGGCACAATATTGTGTTATATTAACTTACGGATCTTATCCAAACCAATGTATCAGTGTTTTAAAAATAACATTCAGAATATATTTATGGAGATGATGTCAATTCCAGAAGAAGTCCAGGTAGAATTTAAGGTTAAAAGGTCCTTGTTTTGTGAAGTGAAACAATTATTTAATCAACCACAAAGGTGGACGCTGCAGGGAGACTCCGGATAAAATTTAATCAAGCAGCTCTCAACTTTATAGGTCAAATATCAAACCAAACAGTTCTAATTTGCTGCAACAACTTTCACAGTGTGAACAAAAGCCTTTAAAATGTTAAGTGCTTACAAGTCATAAAAATAGCTCTGAATCTGGAATTTCTTTAGTATGAATAAAGATTTTTTTACCGATACAAGTTTATTCCATGGTACATAAATATGGATGTTATATTGGTGTCTTTAAGTTTCACTTAGGTGTTGATGTGTGGATATATTAAAATAAATAGCTATGCTGCTGCAATACCTTTGAGAATCCACTCTAATTCCAATGATCATCTTTCCAAACTGTGACAATGTTGCATGTGGAGGTATGTAGCATAGATACAGCAGAAGAAAATGAAGATCATAGTATACTGTATCTCTGGAAATGACAGAGTAGAACAATGAAAAACTTTAAATTATCTGTATTAACTCAAACATCCCCTTCATCTGTAAGAATATTGAAAAAGTTATGTTTAAACCATAAAATGTCTTTCTAAGAATGACCAACTGCTTTGATGTTTTTCACTCAGGTTTTTGCTCCATCCACAGTACAGACAATGCCCAGATTAAGGTGTTCAATGACGTCAGTATAGATTCAGACTGTGGACATAGTGGCGGTATTACATTATTTGACCTCAGTGCAGCATTAGATAGTGCTGAACAATAGAGCGTCTGCCTTTCTGGTACCGCTCTGGACTGATTTAACTCCTATCTGAAGGATAGAGCCTTTTATGTGTTGGTAGGTAACTTTAAAACAGGTAAAATCACATGCGGGGTTCCTCAAGGCTCCATTCTGGGCCCCCTCCTATTAAATATGTCTACATGCTCCATTTAGCTGAGACTATAGAAAACAACAAGATTAGCCACCATAACTATGCAGATGACACACAGCTTTACCTCACAATGTCACCATGTGACTATAAACCCATCAGAGCGTTGGTTAGATGCATTGAACGTATCAGTACATGGAAATACCATACATTTCTCCAACTAAATCAAAACTGAGGTAATAATCTTTGGACCAAAGGAGGAGGGATTCAGAATTAGTTCCCAGCTTCAGCTACTATGGCTAGAAACATCTAATTTTGGCCGAAATCTTGGTGTCATGATGGACTCTGACCTGAACCTTCAGAGGCATATAAAGGCAGTTACTAAGTCAGCCTTTTATCACCTGAAGAACATCTCAATGAATAGAAGGACTAATATCCAAGCAGGATCTAGAAAAACTCACTTATAAATTTATCTTTAGTGGAATTGATCACTGCAGCAGTGTCTTCTGAGGTTTGCCACAAAAGTCCATCAGACAGCTGCAGCTGATCCAAAACGCTGCTGTTTGTGTTCTCACTAGAACTAAGAAAGTATGCTGATGAAGATTCTCAGTCATCCAGGTCATAGTCATTCCGTTAAAGTTAAAAAAATATCCACTGGACTTGGTTTCCAAGATTTGAAGACGAGGTGGCAAAATGTATTCAAATCTTGGAAACCAAGTCCAGTGGATATTTTTTTTTTACTTTTACGGAATAACTAAGAAAGTAGAACACATCAGCCTGGTTCTGAAGTCCTTACACTGGCTCCCAGTGTTTTTAGTGTCTTCCTATCTTAATTTATTACTGAAATCATGCATCAGCAAGCTAGATCATTCTCTCTGATTTCTATAGGCTAAGTGTAAAACCAGCACAGTGTGACTCTTTATTCATCCAGAGTTTTGTAACACGAGATAATCCAGTGTGACCACAGTCATGCTGCTTATGTATAGCATTGAAATTGCCTTTTCACACGTTAATTGACCATCATTCCCTGAGATCACATTTATTGTGTTTGAGTTTCAAAGCTGCATTTTGTTTAGCAGACAATTGCAGGACTACACATCTCATTTACTTTTCGGGATTTTTAAAGAGTTTTTTTGTGCAAGTCTAAATTGTGTCAATTATTGCTTCAGGTTCCATGAAATATTTTGTAAAACAACATGAAGGTTTACTACCAGAAACAATTCTGTCAACTAAATGTAAAACTGTTAAGTACATATTCTGCAGTCTAAGGTGTGTGATTAAAAGATGGGTTTGCTCAATGTTTTCAGATTACTTCAGAATCACTTAGATATGTCCTACCTAAAGCCACTCACTCGCTTGAAACATTGGAGCAAATAAAGAAAGAAATGTGTAGGCTAGAGCATTCATACCAAACCATGCTGTCTAGGGACTCTTCAGGAATCCCTGAAGCTGGACACATTTGAGCTCATGCAGCCATGTTTAACAGGACGGCCTGCCATTGCCTGCTGATCCTTAGATATTCTTAATCCTCCTTATTCACTCTATGCACCTAAAACGGTGGTGGTGGGATAATTAATATTGCAAGCTGTCACTGTCTACTGTCTGTTACGCCTCATTTAAAATTGTTGAGAAGTAAAAGGAATAGGTATAAAACAATCGTTCTGCCATGGTAAAACTCCAACAGCACAAAGCACAGAGCCTAAAGTAGTAGCCGTTAAAAAAAATCCTCACTTTCCTTGATGGGTCATTGGCTGGTCGTTGGCTGGTACCCTACTATTCAGTTTTAAACATCAATCTTTGTACTAAAATATTATTTCTGTCATGATTTGGGGATATGCTGCTAGCAATGACCAGCTGTCATAATTTGTGGAAATTAAGATCTAAAGAGAGGCGCCATCTCCCTGTAATTCAGTGAAAGGGTGGAGTCAGACTAAAAGAAATGTGTTCGCCCAAGAGAAGAAGGGGGTCACTCCAGTAGCTGAAAGCTGGAGGGGATTCTGCTGGGAGTTGCAGGGAAGTGGGTTGCCATACGGCTGGCGTTTGACTGGAAAGGGCCATTTTGAATAGCTGTTATTGTAAGGTTTGTCTGCATTCATTTGAATCGCAATGCATCCAGAAATGTCTTTCAGTGGCAGTGCATTCTGGAGGCAAGCTTATCCTCTCGTATCATTAACTTTCTGTTGTGTGTGTTAGTGTGTTAAGGTATCCCTTCAGGGTTACTAGAATGACCTGCTGCCTCTGCTCAGGATATATATATTTTTTAAGAAAATAGTGGCCTTTCTACCTTGCGTTTTTTTTATTTGGGTCTCTAACACTCAAAACAGATTTTAACAGAGTTCACCAAAAAGCAAAAAAAAAAAAAAAAAAAAAAAAAAGGTGGTGGTCTTAGGGAAAATATGATACTGGAAGGTTTTTGATGAAAAAAAAGTGCTCATATTTCTCCTATGTTAGGTCCTATTCATTGGCTCCCTATAAAGTCCATATCAGAGTTTAGAATTATCCCTCTTACATATTGCAAGCTATAAACATCATCCAATATATCAGATCTCATTGATCCATATGGTCCCAGACAGCAGACTTACTGTTATTACTAAAAATTCTGAACTACTGCCATTAACATCTTTATGTTCTCTTTCCATAGGTGATACAGTCATTCAGTGTTTAGTACTGTTTCTCTCCTTAAAATAGCTGTTGGAAGAGCTTTTGCTGTGATTAACTGTATATGCAGTCTGATATTTTTTTACCTGAAAAGTGGATCAGAGTTCATATGTTTCACTTTGTTTAATTCCTCGACAAAGTCCCCTCTGGCACCAGGAAATAATCTTTTATCATTACTTCTCTGTTCCATTTTGTGTTTCTGCTTTCTTGTCTCAATCTTCAAGTTGGTTGTGGGAGATGGATGTTCACGCTGAAGCTGTTTCTGCAGATGGTTTCTGTCTGTTAAAGGGGATATATTTTCTCTCCACTGTTGCAACATGGATACTTGGTATGAAGGACTTCTGCAAATTTAACAACACGATACAAGGTAGTTTCCAACACAGTTGAACTGTAAAAATCAGAAATATTCATTGAAGAGTATTTAATCATGTGGCTAGTTATGCTCCTAGCAGCACATTCTCACCAAGATCTCACATCTCTGGTGGCAACACACCTTGGACCTCGACCTGGCATAACTCTCTCAGGTAGCTTCAGGGTGCAGGTTGAGCCAGAAGATCAGGCCTCATTAACATGAAACTAGTGCCACAGTTATGAAAAACCTGGCACATGGCAGTTGGAGCTGTGTTGGAGCTTTGTGCATGCACAAACCCCGCAAGACTTTATTAATAATAGCAATAGCAATGTTTTTCAAAAATGCTAGAAACAACCTTCTTGAGACTCTTTTGTTTGTCAAAGTATAGCCAGACTAAGCTACCCTTCAAACTAAACAAGGAATGCATATTGTCTTAAGGGTCTCCTAGACAATTCTATGGTCCTAAAGAGATAAACTGCCACTGATTTTACCAAACTCCTCCATGGAAGATCCAGAATCTAGATAAGCTGCCTGCCACCATGACAATTAACCACCAGTATTTCACTATATACTTGCTAAAAAAGAGAGGCAACACTAGAATAGTTCTATAAGACCCTTTAGACACCAACAACATTCTGGTTGTTTTTCTGATGTTTAGAAGCTTTCCCATGGTACATAAGAAGCTTTCACACAGTGCTGCTTCCATCAACACCCTTGTTTATAGATGCTGGAGATCGGGCTGTTTTCCAGTGTGGTCCTGTTTCTCTGACCGTGACTGGCTGGATGTGCTCTCTTCGTCCTCTGGCACGGGATCTGGCTCGGAGCTTGTCTGCCTGGCTGTGTGTTTCCTGGACGGGGCCGCCTTTTACAGCTGCTTTTTGTGTCTCTGCTTCTGTCTCCTTGAACCCCAGTCGGCCTCGGCAGATGGCCGCTCACACTGAGCCTGGTTCTGCTGGAAGTTTCTTCCTGTTAAAAGGGAGTTTTTCCTCTCCACTGTCGCTACAAGCATGCTTAGTGTGAGGGATTGTATTTGAGTCAATGAGTCAATGCAATCAACTGGTTTTCCTTAGATAGAAAACTTTGTATCAATTTGATTGTATGATCTGGTTGAACTGTAAAGTGCCTTGAGATGACATGTGTTGTGAATTTGGCGCTATATAAATAAACTGAATTGAATTGTTCACTCTAATTTCATATGAAGAAAACATAAAAGTGACCTATAAAAGTGCATCAACAAACATTTCCATTACGAAGTACAATAAGATATCAACACTATATTACCTTCAGATAATTTGGGTTCCAAATTGAACCAAAAATCCCACATTTCAGCATCTTGGTGGAATTGTTCAGTTGGATAGAAAATGATCTCTCTATTGTACAACTTAATTCAATCAATCAATGGACAAAAATGACTAAAACCCTGGGCGCTAATTGGGTTATCTCAATGCACAAACACTCTCAATTGAAGCCTCTTTTCCCCCTTCTGTGGGTGGTTAAAATCTTAGAATTAAATAAGATAATGGCAAATAGGAAGATTATTTGATTAGTCCTAAAGGACACAACTACAACCCTGTTATTCTCACTCCCATTTGTGGTCGTTTTCTACGGTTTATCATCATGTATGCTCCATTTGCATAACAGTAGAATCTAACCCTAAGCCTTTCCTTCCCATTTTCATTGCATTAACTTACAGTTTTTGCAAATGTGCCAATGCTGGCTTATCTCCTAAAAGATAATGGTGTGCTCTCTGGAGTATGCTCTGCTATCACTTCTCTGAAAGGATGGATCTTCCCGTTATAATGTGCAGGAAATCCATGCTGTCAAATCAGTTTTACAATGGGGAACAAAGTGGGTGTTTACTGATTAACTTGGGTAACTCAGGCACTCAAAAGAGAAACAAGTACCTTTAAATGACTAATTTCTTAATAAATTAGTTAATAAATATAGCTTTTATGAGAATTATCAATGCATTCATTAATAACAGTGCATTTATTGATTGAACATTTTTTAATACTGTTTTCATGTCTTTTCAAGATGGAGCAATATGGGTAAAAACTAGGTGAATATAGGGTCCAGATAAGACTGTCTTTAAGAGATATAACATCCCCTGAATGCTCACGTAGGTTTGAAAATGGACATCAGTAGCTAACAATTTACAAATCAGATCTGATTGTTTTTTTTTTTTTCAATATGGTCTCAACTTAGTCAACCCAATCAGGTTATATACAAGGAGCTTGTTTTGAACACAGACCAAAATAAGATCTTTTGGGCTAAACTACACAAAGACAACACGAAAAAGTCTGTTAAAAATTCTGAGAATTGTGAAACCCATAATGCAAAGTATTAACCTGTTTCTAAAGACAGCTCCACAACAGAAGAGTCGTAGGATGAAACTTTGTGCTATCATAAAGCTACAAAATTGTGCCTTCAGCAGCAAATATTTGTCTTTGCCCACAATTCTCCATGGACTCTATCGAGACAACCCACACGAATGGGCCTTGTTGTTCCTGGTGAGTAAAAGACAGAATCTTCAAAGAAACCGATGCAAAGTTAAGTGTGATCGCATGTTTGTTTATCTGGTGGACCTTATCCTGGTCAAAATTAAGATATCTGACAATAAAATAACAGAAGAATAGAATATAAAATCCCTTTATTGTCCCACAATCTGGAAATTATGGTATTTACAGCATCAAAAAGATTATAGAAAAAATAGTCACACAAATACGGACCTTAGAAAAGTGTATAAGAATAACATAATAGTGACGAGTTAAAAGATAAACAATAAAATACTGTACTGTAAAGTGTTTTAACAATATAAAAACTGTGCACCTGGAGAATAAATAACCAATATACAGCTATGGACATTTTTATAAAAATGGATATCTGAAAAAGAGAGTCGTCCAAAAAGAAACTGAGGCAGACATTATTCAAGAAGAGAAAAGTTATCTTTAATTGTAAAGTGATTTGTCTCCCACCTCCTTGAATGGGACGTTTGAAACTGTTGCTCTCATGTCTGAAGTGTTGTGAATCCAAACATGATTGCCTCTGCAGGTACAGACAAAGAGGGACCCTCACATCTTCTCTGTTCATCAAACCACTTAAACATGATGTGCCTTTCTTTGAATCAGAACAATTCACAGACCACTGGAGCTGATGCTGCAAAATTGGTATTGGATTGTGCTTTAAAGCAGCAACAAACTATCTCATTGAATGGTTCGAATGATGGTTTAAACCACTCATCTATGGTCCACTATAACTCTGCTCTGTTTTATCTGTGATTATAACTCCTGTTCTGCTTGCTAACTTGTGAGTTAATGTCCATTTTCCCTCTGTCTTTGTAGTCCATCGCTCTATTCAATCACTTACTGTAATAGCTAGTTTACACAAAGCTCAGAATCAGTTATCCAAAATGCTACTGATTCAGATCTCGGCAAATTGTTTTTGAAACATTATTTCATTATGAAAGCCTTTTATTTCCCCCTTCTGCTTTGCATTGTAAACTGCTTGGTTAAACTCTGGCTGCTGCTCTTTTTTAGCTTAACTAAATATTTTATTTAACTAAGCCTTTGATAAATATATTTATTTTCTTCTTTTTGTAAATGTAATGTTCTTAGAATGCTTCAGGATAATACAGGAGGGTGTTAAATCCTGCTTGGCATTTCTGCCTGTTGCACCTCCACCGGTGCCCATGGGTCAGCTGCAGGGTCATCAGCCAGGAACCACCATTCACCAACGTTTTGCCCCTTTAATCCTGGAACGTGTCCTGGTGGCGGGGCAGTGACAGGGACGTCTCCCTGTCACCCCCTGCAGCTGAAAGATGCTATTCCCTGCAACTGTTATCTGGGGGTTAGGTGTTATTCCCCCAGGTTCTGTCCTTCCTCCGCAGCCAGAGCCATAAAGCTCCCTTTCTCCGCCTCCTCAGCCAGTTCCTTTGTTTGCCTTTGTTTGCCTTCCTCAGCCTTCCTCCGACCTCTGCTGGGTAGATGGTAGTCTTTCAGCCCGCCTCCCGGCACTCTTCCAGCCCGCCTCCCGGCACTCCGCAGCCAGCTCTGAATACTTTTTTCGCTCAAAGGCAGCTTCGATCCCTTCCTCCATTGGCACAGTGAGCTCAATGAGGGCTACCGCTCTTGCCTTTATGGACCACGCCACAATGTCTGGTCGGAGAGATGTGGTGGTGATTTCTGTGGGAAACTGAAGCTTCCTGTCCAGGTCAACCTTCATGCTCCACTCCTGGCCAGTAGTGAAGGGCCTTGCGGTTTCTCTTTGCTTGAAGCTTCTGATTCCTCCTTCTGCAAAAAAGATGGTGGGGTCCTCTGCTGGCGATGGTGTTCTACTACCCTGTCTGCGCTCCTCCAGCACTTCGGCTAGCTTTCTCAAGACCTGGTTGTGGCGCCATCTATAGCGGCCCTGTGAGAGGGCCACTTTGCAGCCTGACAAGATGTGCTGGAGGCTTGCGTTGGGAGCATTGCAGAGTGCACAACATTCCTCGTTTCCGAACCACTGATGAAGGTTCCGAGGACAGGGAAGCGTGTCATATGTTGAGTGGATAAGAAGGCTAAGGCTTGCCTGTGGGATCTTCGTCAAGTCTGACCAACGGATGTTCCTGGTTGAGATTCCCTCCCAGGTTGTCCAGCTTCCTTGCCGTCCCTGAGACACAGCCTTGATCTTATAGCGGTGTTCCTCCATCCTTGTCACCTCCGCCACCACCCTTTCCTTTCTTTCCTTGTGGTGGGCCTTGGACCAGAAGCGTGGTGCTTCTCCCCATCCTAGGCCTGCTCTTCCTACCTGCACCCTGCCTACAATCTCCTTGTGCTGCAGCCGGCTTGATCGACCTCGGTCTAGGCGTTCCACTTGCGGCCAGTCAGAACCCTGGCGTTAGCATTCCTAACCAGCTCATCTGTGGACTCCCGAAGCTCGAGCACCAACCTGGTCTTTTCTTGCATGTAGCCCAGCTGTAGCGATCTCAGGGGTAGCTGGAGCATGTCCCTCCCAAATAGGCCGGCTTCAGAGAGGCACCGTGGCAGCCCCAACCACTTTCGGATAAATGAGTTGGCTTTCCCATCCATCCTACCCACGGTTGATGAGGGGATCTCACTAATTTTCAGGGGCCACAGCAGTCTCTGGTAGAGTGTAAATTGGTAACACCAGACCTTGTATTTGCCCGGTAGTTGGCTTTGGTCAATTCTCATCAGGCCATCAGAGAGCTGCTTCATAACGGTTTTCCCCATTTGCTTGTCAGAAAGCTCGGCAGTGTACTGCCTCCCAAGGCTTTTGATGGGCTGCTCTGCAAGGAGTGGGATCTTCTCTCCCCCGACAACGAAGGTGGTGTTCTAACCTTATTTAATATGGCTTAACCCTACTGTGTCTGGTAAATGTTATGTTTTGTTTCATGTTTATCGTATGTTTTTTTAATGTGTCTTATATGTTTTTACATGTGCTAATAATCTTTCTATTTCTTTACCATGGATCTAACAATGAAAGCTGGCCTTGCGATTCAATCTGAGATAATAATTATGTGAAAGTCAAATGCACTCAACTTGATTGATATGCACTGTCCTTTATTTAATGATCATAAACTTTTTCAAAGCTTTTCTTCTGTGACTAAAGGGTTTTAAATTCAAAATGGAGAGATTTTTTTTTGTTTTTATTCTATATCTGTGTGTATATTTGCCATTTTCAAATTCAGCCCTTTATATTGTTCTACAATACCACACCTCATTGTGTGGCTGTTCATAAAACAACAGCTTCCAGAGACTGAAAGCTATTTGGCTGTGGTTTTCCTGATAATCTATTAGTGCTTCAATTTAGTTCTTAGTAATAACATGACTAAGATTGTCAATACTTGCATTTTACATTTGGTTACGCATACACCAACATGAACTGCCTTGTACAAAATTAGACTTTATAAAGAAAAAAAATGTCTTAAAGCAACAAGTCACATGGTTCCAGAGAACAGAAATCTTTCCAGTTAAACTTTCCAAGACATGTTGGGGCAAGACATTAATAAGCTTGAGGTAAAAAACCATTTGCAGGGAAATGTCTGGAGACAAAAACAATTAAAGTATTTTTAAACAGTCTCTATTTATTCTGGTTCCTGTGAATCTGTATTAATGGGAACATCCAGGTCAATTCAGTTTATTTATATAGAGCCAATTCACAACACATGTTATCTCAAGGGACTTTACAGATACAATTCAACCAGATCACACAGTCAAATTGATTCAATTTTTTCTGTCTAAGCAATACCAGCTGATTGCATAGACTCATTGACTCGAAGGCAATCCTCCACACCAAGCATGCCTGTAGCGACAGTGGAGCGGAAAACTCCCTTTTAACAGGAAGTAACCTCCAGCAGAACCAGGCTCAGTACGAGCTGCCATCTGCCGAGGCCGACTGCGGTTCAAGGAGACAGAAGTAGATTTAGAAAAAGAAGCAGAGATACAAAAGGCAACTGTCAACCAGCTCCACAGGCAGCCCCATCCAGGAAACTTGCAGTCAGGCAGACAAGCTCAAAACCAGCTCCCTTGTCAGAGGATGAAAGAGAGCACATACAGTTAATCACAGTCAGAGAACCAGGCATGCACTGAAAAACAGGTCTAGCTCCAACATCTATAAACAAAGGTGTTGATGGCAACATCACAGTTGATATTTCTCTCCAGGATGGTGTCACAGACAAACAGGAACAGAGCAGATGAAGCTACTATGAGAAAAAGCAGATAAAGATCGAAATAACATATTCTGCAGAATGGGAGAATGGAGATAGAATAAAGCAGAATGATGAAAAAAGTGGTACCTTTGTCCTCCAGCAGTCTAAGCCTATAGAAGCATAACTATAGAAATAGCTCTGGATAACCCAATCCCCTCTAACTATAGGCTTTATCAAAAAAAGGAAAGTTTTAAGCCTACCCTTAAAAGTAGACAGGGTGTCTGCCTCATGGACTAAAACTGGTAGTTGGTTCCACAGGAGAGGAGTCTGATAACTAAAAGATCTGCCCCCCATTCTACTTTTAGATATTCTATGAACCACTAGTAAACCTGCTGATTTAGAATGAAGTGCTCTTTTAGGAACATAAGGACCAATCAGATCTCTGATATAAAATGAGGCTTGGCGATGTAAGGCTTTACATGTGAGAAGGAGGATTTTTTTAAATTAAAACTCCTTGGTACTCAACAGAAGGTTTAGAAGAAGACTACGACAGATAAACCAAATAGCAAAGAAAAAAGTATAGAAAATAAGATGATCTAAAAGTTACAATCTTAAAAGTAGTGATAAGTAATTCTTCTTCAATGTCCAAAAGTGGGAACATTACCTTTGAAAACCAATAAACCAAAATGAGATGATCTGACTAAGAAACCTTGTCATCTACCAGATAGTTCCATATATATGTTCAGAAACTGTTTAGCTGTGCATATTACAACAGTTTAAGCTTATAGCATATATAGTTGTTATACATTTGTTTGCAGGAGTGTTAAATGAGAGACAAAATTACCCTCTTTAACTGGCCTGTTTTACAGAGCTGTAGACAAATTTGGAACAATACTAATTATGTTGTCAGAGGAAGGTTTTGCCGGGTTGAGCTTTCCCACTTTGGCTTTCTTCTACTGTGAATGCAAGCAAGCTCAGCTGAGTGGATACTTATTAAACTGTCATTGCATGTTTTTTTTCTTCCAAAGAACGTTTATTCCAGGCTGAATTGTCCAATTTTCTGTTTAGATGAGCGCTGGTATTTATGTAATCTGTGTTTTTACTGCTGCTACAGTGGTGCTAAAATCAACTCTTTTTTTCATACCTGATGGTGAGCTAGTCAGGAGGTTAACCTGTCTATATTCTAATTTCAGTCACCTTTCAAAAATAGCTTTTAAGCACTTGTATCCAGGATCTTGTTCTTTCAGTCATTATCCTACATACATATTGGGTATGTGAGAATCAGAGCATCGAAGGATCAGTAAATGGAGCTCTTAGGTTTTTACCTCAACTCTTTCTTGAAAATAACAGACCAGATCTTTACCCTTAACATTTTCAGAGAGGCTCAAATCAGTCTATCTGTCTTCTACTTCATTCCACCATCACTTGTCCCCAAGGCAGAGAAATTTAAACGCTTTGCTTCATGTGGGGTCTGACTCCCCACCTGGAGGAAGCAGTTCACAATCTTCCAGTTCAGAAAAAACAAGAAAACCACAACATCAGGTCAAAGCAAAAAGGAGACCCTGGTGTTCCGGAATCAGACACCATGACCTCACCATGATATTCTGTCTATTTGCACCTAAAAAAAAATTGGATTCCAAACTGGCACAGAAACACCTCTGCTTTGTGCAAAAACTACAGACACATTTAATGTCTTATGTGATTTAGTTAAAACAATGTTAGCACAAACCAGGGACATTTTTAGTCTATTTCTAACAAAATATATTTTAGAGCTTTATTATCCAGATCTTGTATGTAAGTATGATTTATTAACTTTAGAATCAAAAAGAATGCAAAGAAGTACAGTTAATCCTAAAATAATTAGTTCCAGAATTAGTAGAAATGGCTGGTTTGATGGAGGGAAAAAAATGCAGGCTCCTTACATTGCAGGAGACCCAGTGCTTAACAGATTGAAGAGGTACTTAAGTTAACCTTTAAGTTTTTATTCTTTATTTTTTACATTTTACATTAAATCATTGTTCATTTTTTCCCCACTTTAGGTAATTATAAAT
>NW_015150774.1:505915-516915 GCF_000732505.1 Cyprinodon variegatus
GAAATGTCAGAATTTTAAGATTGAAATCAGAATTCTCAGATTAAAGTCAGAATACTGAGAAAAAAGTCAGAATTCTGAGATTAAATTTAAAATTCGGAGAAGAAAAGCCTGAAGCCTTAGATTAAGATTAAAGCCAGAATTCTGAGAGAAATGTCAGAATTTTAAGATTGAAATCAGAATTCTCAGATTAAAGTCAGAATACTGAGAAAAAAGTCAGAATTCTGAGATTAAAGCCAGAATTCTGAGAAAAAAAAGTCAGAATCCTGAGATTAAAGTCAGAATTCTGAGAGAAATATCAGAATTCTGAGATTAAAGTCAGATTTCTAAGGAACAAGTCAGAATTCTGAGATGAAAGTCAGAATTCTGAGAAAAAATTCAGAATTTTTAAATTAAAGTCAGATTTCTGAGAAAAAAGTCAGAATTCTGAGATTAAAGTCAGAATTCTGAGATTCAAGACCGACTTTTTCTCTACATTAAACTGAAATAAAATGTAAAAATCAGTTAACCTTTTTTTATACTTTCAGTGGCCCTAACCTTCCTTAGGCTTCATTCATAGGTACGGTATGTTTTATTTTTTTCCACAGTTGTCCGCAGACCCCACCCACTACGGAAACGGGAGTCTGTCAGACACGTGATTAGTTCAGTATGGAGGAGCTGTCCGCCGCTTTCTGAATGACTTTCTGGTTTTAGGCGTCCGGTTCCAAGCCGCCGCAGCGCGGATGCTTCATGAGCAGAAAAGCCGCGCGCTTCGCCTCCAGGTTTGCCTTGTTCCTTCTCCTTCCTCTGTGAAGCAGCTGCTCTGCTCTGCTGTCTCTGTTCAGGTGGCTGCTGCTCAGACTTTCTTCCTCTCAGCTTTAACTGCGCCTCGAAGTTTGCGTCGCTCTTTAAAGTCAACAGAGAAAAAGGCAAAGTTGTTGCGCAATACAGCCGCTGTTACCAGTTTGCATTTAAAACACAGACAGAAATCGGTGAAAATGTGCAGCGCTGCACCCGCAGGACTTCCAGTTTAAGTATCAGCCTTAGTGAAACTTGTTATTAACAGATTCTAGATTCTGGGGCAATTTAAAGTCGTTGTTTATTCTTGCATTGTTCCTTTGTTTTTAGGGGGGATTCTGACAGACTGTTTAGGATTCATTCCACGCATGTCTTTTCCGTGCCGTGTCTGTGTGTGAGGTAGGAAGCTGTGTTTGTGTTGGGAAGCTTTGGGTGTAAACTTGTGTCTTCATGCAGTGTAAACACAGGGCTGCGGCTCTGCTCTGTTAACTTTTCTCTTTAACCCTTTACAGTGGAAAAAACTGCTCACAGACTCCTGCTTATAAACTCCAGACCCCACAGGAACA
The DNA here is from genome assembly GCF_000732505.1 of Cyprinodon variegatus. NCBI lineage: Eukaryota > Metazoa > Chordata > Actinopteri > Cyprinodontiformes > Cyprinodontidae > Cyprinodon > Cyprinodon variegatus. The sequence continues at coordinate 507,256 of NW_015150774.1, forward strand.
AAATCACAGCAGACCAATATGTCTGTTTCACTGCTGCCTGCAGATGTTTACAGAAACAGGCCTTGTTTTGTAGATCCAACCAAAGGGCGGCTGAATGCAAACAGGCTTGACATTTCTTTAATAACACAAGATAACCAGACATCTATCATCTGGAATATTTAGTTGTAATTTATTAAAATAACTTTTCTGGGTTAGTACCAATTTCTTGTTTTTCTTTGAGCTCTGAGTGGCCAGATTTGATTTTACCTGATTTTATTTTGATGACTACATAACGTGCAGGTACATCTCCATGAATAAAATTTCATAAATTTTAGTTTTATTTTTTTTAACTTAATTCATGCCTCTAAATTTATATTGATCTGTTTCATACACTTACATTTTCATTGCTTAAAAACAAACCAATAAAAAAAGGTGGGGTTTCGCTTTGAGATTGGGATCTTAAACTTAGTAAGACTGAAATATATTATAAAGCATAAATGTTTAGCTATCTGCTACAAAGATGTTTTTAAGTTAAAATCTCGGGGCTCTTTAAAGTTGTAGGGAAATAATATTTAAATGTCAAATCATTTTGGCTTAAACATGTATATAAATGTACTCTTTACCAGACTATATTTTCACCAAATTTAGAACATTTCTATATATAAAAAAAAAAAAATCCTCTCTTAAAATCTGTGTTGTTTTTTTCTCTCGTTATTTTATGCAGGCCAGTTAATTATACGTCAGCTTGTACACCTAAATTTGGCCAATCATATATCAACGGTCTTTATATGTCACAGCTAATATACGCAATGGTTAAAATAAGAAATATGAATAATTTACTTTACCATTGAGTTCCGTCCCAGTGTTCACGGGGATGGACGCCTGTGTCTTCAGCAGGCGTAGAGCTAACAGAAATGGCAGCGTTTACGAGGCAAGGGCTCAAACATGTACGGCTGTAAGCCTTCTACACCAAACCAAGCTCCTGCCGCCCTGGCATCCTCTTCCACAACATCTTCGTCCCCACTTTCCTCCTCTAAACACAACATTTATGATTGAGGAGACTCATCCATGACCTCTGACACAAAACTCTCCTCTTGCATGTTTCTGCTGTCCATAGCTCCTTTGACAGTGTCATTTCTAAGTCACCAATTAAGTGCTACTTCATCACATTGTAATTTCCCTTTGGGAACCTACTAGCACTAAGTTGCTAATTGGTTAGCAACAATGCTTCCAAGTAACCAGCCACGATCAAACTTTCTTGCAAACTTTCACTTTATTTACTTGTGTAAAGCCGGGCACCAATCAGGAGAATTCGGCAAGGCAACAGTTGGAACAGCCGTTTCCCTACGACTTTAAAGCCATCTGATGGAAGAGTGGTACAAATGTTGGCCTGCAAGCAGCTGGACACTCTTATGTATAGGACAGGTTTTCACTGTTTAGTTAAAATCTTATCTGATTTATTTTTAGCTTTAATAAAAAGTAGTTGTTTTTACCAGTCCTTCTTTTTGCTTTAATTCTAATTATGTATGAACCTGTACCACACATCTCAAACTCCTCCAACATGCCTTTTACTTCAAATCATGGCAAAATCAGACAATTGCTTACTTGAAAAACGGAGCTCCTCCAAATTTCCTGTTTGTTTCATTAAAATATTCTTGCATACCTCACTTTATTTGAAAATAATCAACAATAATCGGCTTTTTTACTTCATTGTTTTGCCCCATATTTAATAGAATCATAGAGATGGCCTGAAAGTTTTCCTGCAGGCTGTTAGTAGGTCTTCAGAAATGATTGATTTTCACATTTAAAAACAAAAATAAAATAGAAAGTTGAATGAAACCTAACTGGATTATATCCTGCTTTTACGCTTATCACTGAGACTTGGAGTAATTGAATGGATATAAAGCAATAAAGAGGCTGCAGATACGAACTATAAACCTAAGTGTAAATATTGTTTTTGTTGACGTTAACAGTTGTTTTTATAAGAGGTGTCGCATTGATGACATACAAAGGCCTTGTTTTAATAGGATGACAGTTTGATGTGCTTACAAGAAAAATAAAGCTAGAATTAGCTGAAACATCCTGCTATCTGATCATATGAAAGTATAAAGAATCAAGGAAGAAATCTATATTCCACTATTCACAGTTGAAGAAGGTATGACCTAATTATTTCATGTCTGATGGCTGTACTTGCAGGAGAATAGCCACAATTTACAGTTACATTACATCATTACGTATATGGTTGGTTGAGACTTTATCTCTTTTAATTGTGGTTTTTGTACCTGACCAAGACAATGTAGGTTAAAGTGGCCATATCAGCCTGAATCCAAGGAAAGTAGAACTCAAAATTCCATTCATTCTGTTTACTATTTGCTGTATGCCAAGTTTTTAATTAGTAGCTCTTTTTTTTTTTTTTAAGATTTAACAACAACAAAAATGGACCAACATGTTTTTTCTGTCACAATATCTTAACGCAATCCTGTGGTTTGTAATTTGCATTCAAGAACTTTTTGGTGACAAGAATGTAAATCACTTCCTTATTCTTGTCTATGGATCTTGTTATTTGTGGAATGTTTAGTATGTCTTGGAGCTGTGGTGTGACCTATAATGAAGAGTCTTAACGTGTCTTTGGGTGATAATTGAGTTATTTTTACAGGACTGATACATGTACACCCAATCTCATACACCCCCATTGAGGTATGGTCCATACTAACTCAGTATTTTCTTCGTTTTAGATTTAAAAAACTTTCACTTTGTCTGCAGCTTGTTCAAAACATTGCTTCCTGTCGGCTAACAGGTAACAAGCAATGTTAGCACATAACTCTCCTATTCTCCCCCCTGGACTGACTGCCTGCACGTTTCAGGATTGATTTTATTTTTAAGTGTTTCTAAGGTCAGGCCTCTTCCTATCTCGCTAAATTCTTACATAAGTAAACTCCATGGAAGAAGTCTGAGGTCAGAACCTCTGTTGGTTTGTGATGGACTGGGTTCCTGACACAAGGAGACCAAACCTTTCTGTTGTTGCAACAACAAGTTGGTGCAGCACTGAGTTCAATCACAAAGAAACTGTCTGGATGAAACAAATGACTTGAATGCTTTTTAGTTGTTTTTTTTTAAATACTAACAGGCCATAATGAAAATAAACTTAAATAAAACAAAATGCAACATATTTTGATGTGTGACCATTTAAATCAGTGAATAAATCTTATAGAAGTGGTTACTCTGCTTTAAATCAACATTGTAAAATCACAGCAACCAATGTTTCAGCTTCATCATGCTGTCTGTGGGCAACGTTGTGCATGACTGTGTTCAATTAACCGCGTTCACTAAAGATGTTAATATTTTTTGTGAACAGTGAGCTGAATGGACCAGTTTTAAAGTAATGAACATGAATGAGAGCAACGCTCACTCCGACAATAATAAGCGACACACACAGCTCATGTCCAATTGATAACACTTTTCATTGGATAACGACAGCATTTAGGGCAAACAGCATGACAGAGCAGCATGTCTACTGCTAGTATTAGTCTGCATGATTCATACTCATCTACTGGTAATTCCGATGCCACTTTTGCAGAGCACTTGGTAGAGTTTTACGAAATAACAGGAAGACTCGGACAGAAAAAAACTCTTGTCTTTGTCCAAACTGTTCCCTCTGGGTCTTAACAAACGAGTCCGTATGTCAGCCATGCCCACTTCAAATTTAAAGCGACACATTGAGCTAAAGCATTCAAGCTATTTTGGGAAATATCTGCTGCTGAATGAGGAACGTAAGAAATCATTTTTTGATAAAGATCTTTTCAGCAGAACCTTAATGTACATATATGTTTCTGAAGTTCTGTGTAATTGAAATATGAGGTTCTATTGTGTAGGATTGTGGCTTAGTTTACCAAACGAACTTGAACTAATTCATTTATAGTTTTCTGAACATAGTTCATTTTTTGACAAAGTGGACTATGAACATGAGCAAATATATTTTCTTCAATGTGAACTGAACTTTGAGCTCGTTCTTTTTAATTAGGAACTGGAACAACATTGGCTATGAATATCTGTAGAGATATTATGTATAGCTCACATGAAAGATTGAAAGGAACGCTTTATTTAATTGAAAATATAATTGTAAATGAAAAGAAAAACTTAAACCAAAGTACACATGTCATACATACATGACTGAGAACCAGTTGAGGGGTTGAGCTTTACTGAGAAGTTCCAATACCGATCATTTACTAATGCTTCTATGGTTCAGATTGGACTGGCACATTCCCTGCAAACCTGTTCTACAAAATAAATGCCTTTCATAAACTATGATGCCCACAAAAAAAAAAATATATATATTTTGTGGAGTTTTTTTTAAATGAGTCATTTCAATCCTGTATTCCCATGTTTATCTTTAGAACCATCCTGATTTCTTCGAAAGACACAAAACCTATTGTTTAAAACACTGGATGTCTTGCTTATTAAAATTAAATGCAGCCTTAGTTGTTGGTTTAGTTCAGCCTGTGTGTTCCAGTTCCATTAATAAGATAATTTAGCTCAGTTCCACTGTGTCTTTTGTCTGGTCCAAGCTGGCACTGAGGAGGTTTACTTGTTTGTGGACAGTTTGTTGATGTTATCACGCTAATGAATTCTAATGGGGTCTGTTATTGCCAGTGTTGTGCTCTGGGACAAAAAAGGTGACGGGACTCTGTCACCCAGCAGGAATTTGTAAACATTTTCGCAGACTGTCCCATTCAGCTCGCCATCCAGGATATTACCATGTCTTTGTTTTCTCTCCGATCATCTGTTTGTCTGTACCTCCATTACATGCAGTGTTTTAGAATGCTGTTTGAGGGACTTTTGGGGAAATCTATCAACTACATGCAATCCTTCCTTTAAAAAAGTTTATTTTAGGGTACTTTGATTTTTGAACTTGGCTTCTATCCAAGTTAGTGAAGAAAAGGAAGCTGGATATCGGCCAGAATCACAGTAAAATTAGACAGGAGGAAAATCCAAGCAGTAAAGCGGTCACAGACCTTTCAGTGAGTAACTATACAGAAGCTCTCAGCCTCAACTGATCTGATTTGAGGCCTGGTGAATCCTTGTGCTGATCCTCATAGTCATCCAATAAGTTTGTGGCTGCAAACCATTCTCCCACGTCCAGCTTCTTCCATCCTGTTGGTCCTCACATCATCAGTAATAAAACCATTTTAGCTTCTTTGTGCTTTGCCAGGACCTTGTCCTGACTTTGAACCCATCCCTTTGCTCTAAGATCTGTCAGCGTGCGGTTGGCGGTTGGCAAGGTGTCCGCACTTGTTGCTCAGTGTATAATGTGGAGGTACAGAGCGTTTTTTATTTTATTACTCTCTTTATTGCCATCAAAACTGTCAAGGATTTACCCAACATTTTCTTTATTTATATTTTTTTTCCACACATCTGTTTCCAAGAGATAAAGCACATTTGAATGGCAGTACTGATCATCCACAACTTTTGTGTAAACCACAGTACATAAACACGGGACATTTCAGTGTGATATTTAGATCAAGCAAATCTGCTCCGCTCTTAATAAGAAGTACATGATGTCATGCGTTTTTTTTAAATTAATTTTAAGATATTTGTTTAAATACAGATATCTTACATTTTGCTTTTGGTAAAGAACCTCTTACTGGCCTATTACTGTTTTTCATGTAGTTTATACAAGCTCCTCTGTCTCTGTTCAAGAGATGATAAAAAAGCAGTTCTACTTCCTCAACTTTTAAATGTTTTTTATCAGGATTAATATTCATATTTCAGTTTTTGTTTTCATTTGTGTTGGAGCTAAATTCATTTTCAGTTGCCTGCCTACAGTAGATTAGACTTTATTGCAATATGATTGTTTCCAATCATGGTGAAATTACATTTCAACTGTTCTACTCTACATTTTAAGTCTATAATTTCAGCATTTGTCACTGGCATTCTGGGGTTTATGTGTTTTGATTTTCATAGCAAATATTTTTAAAATGTTCTCTTGGAGAAGCTTTATAAATTCAGTAAAATCATTGCGATAAGATTGTATATAACGCGTTTGTCAATATTCTTAGCTCTTTTTTAGAGTCTGTATTTTGTTTATATTGATATTCAAATTGTATTGTATGTTAAAAGAATGGAGTATAATGTCATTAGGGGAGAAACAATTAATCAGATTATTTGTGATTAACGGATTATTGAAACAACCATCCCCTAATTTAGTAATCGATTAATCGTTAACTGGAGTATGAGACTGTAAAATATGACTTTGGCTGACAGAGTGAGCCACTTAGAGCAGTAATTAATTCAAAATTGTAAAAAAATAAAAATAAAAAAATATATATATATATGTGTAAGCATTTTGCATTTTGGACAAAAGATGTTTTCATCTATTGATATGCCCTATGCAGAACTCCTCTAGTGGAAAAGTTTTAGTTTTACCCGATTTAATTTCGTAAAAAATCTTCCTTATGGAACCTATTGCTGTCCGATTATTAATCCAAAAAATATTTCACAGATTAATTGATTTGCAAAATAATCGTTAGTAACAACCCTAATTGTCATATAGGTTTTGGTCATCCATTCCAGGGTGTTTACTGTTTTTATCAGCAAATGATTCTTGCCTTCATCTCGGATGGTTATTTAATGCTCTAAGGTAGTTTGTACCAAACAGTCTCAGTTCTCTTTTTACTTTGATTTTAGGCATACACTCAATAGTTGCTTTGAGGAATGCTTTTTTTTCCCCATTCTAGTTTAACTCTTTATTTTTGCTTGCAGCAAACACAAAAAAATCAACAACTATTCAGTTCTTGGCACACAAGCGTGGCACAACCAGTCCCCCTCAAACCAGCTGAATAATTGATACTTAATCAAGTCTGAGAGGCTGAAGCAGTCTTCTTGGCACACACGTTTCAATGATTCATTTCACAAGCTTTGCAAGGGGTGTGCTTAATTGTTGTTTACTGCTTGCTATCCGACTGCATGTTATTTTTATGCCGTGGAGATTACTCCCGACAGTGCTTAGAGTGCTTGGGAAACACAGTCCTTTAAAAGATCCTAGGAGCTGTTTTTCTATCAGGCATCATGAAACTTTACTTCAGAGAAACACAATTAATCCATGTAGTTTAGGCTTGTGAAAATGGAGAGTCTGAAGTAATGCCAAGGATCTATTTAGTTGTATTTTAGTGGCGCAGGAGAAAGTACCTCCAGTGCTCAACAAAGACGTGAATGGGAAACCTCAATATCCATTGTTCAGACTCACTAAAAGCTGAAGCAGGGCTGCTGCCCATCTCTAGCAGTCATTTTTCAAGAGGCTTGATACCAACCATTCCCGGCAAAACAACTGACACAATCATGCAAGCAAACACAGCGACCAACTCACCTGGTTTTCTGCTTCTGGATGTAGAGAATGTACATCTTAATGCAGAAAGAGCCCAGACTGGGAGTAAAACCCAGAACCATCCTGTTGTCGGGATTATTATTTAACAGGTCCAATCTGAGAAAATGAGTGTTTGGTCAGATCTGTGAGCTTTTATCTCCAATAACAAACTAACTTCAGGCTGCTCATGTCAATAGACTCTTCCCAGCCTTCTCTCTGAGTTGCACATTTTAGATAGCAAATGGAAATGATGAAAGGACTAAACATTACTGACATAGTTCTTTACAATTTGAGGATGCTCTTTCAGGTAGCTAGTATTTCTAGATGGAGAGTTTTATAGTGTTGTAAATCAAAGCCTTTCAGGTAATAAAAGTATCTGTTTTTGTTTGAAAAAATAAAATCCCTTAGATGCTGTCAGGATCTTTCATTAAAAATGTCTATCTAGGAGAACATTTCACCATTATTTAGTTCAACTTAAGTTGTCCTAAATTAACATTGCTGCAGTACAGGTATGTACTGACGGATACTGATATTGCTACTATACGATAATATATACACAAGTATATGTTTCCGTACATGTGCACCTTCAGGTGTATATGTGTGGTTAGCTACGGTTTCAGCAACTCATTGAAGCTTACCTTTCTCACCGCGGTTCTTTGAAAATGGTCGAGGGTTGTAAGAGAAAAAGTGTCCACAAAGTGTTTGAGAAGAAGAGAAAGTCCTCAGAAGAGAGAAACAAGACCGGGGTGTTTTTGGGAGATTCTTTTATGCAATGGCATACACTGAAAGCACAGGTTGGGCTTCCCACCGATGCTTCTGTTGCAAAGTTTCTACTTGACAGGTTAAGTTTGGCATTCTATTTGGAGAAATCCGTAGTAAAACATGAAGAAAAAGGCTTGTGCAAACTCTCATACACGTTTAATAGGAGTTCCCTCTCGGGAGCAGGTACAGTGTTGTGCATGTGCATTTTTTTTTAAAGTCGAGAGGGCAGTTCTTTTAAAGAAATTGAGAAAATCCTCCTCTATACCTTTAAGAGTGGTTTATTTTGTGTGGGTCCATGAACCTTAGCAAGCATTTGGGAACAGTAGAAAGGAATTATTTACTTTTATACATACTTTTACTTTTACTTTTATATACTTTTTCACAGGAGAAAAGTACAGCGTTACCAGGCACCAATTGATCAAAACCTGGATTTGTGTTTTTCGGTGCAACAATTGTTGTCAGACTTGTTTGATTCCTGAAACCATGTGTTTACAAGCTAAACCTATCAATAGTCATAATCTGGCTGTTGGAATTAACCATACATAAGACTACTGTTTATTAATATTTTCATTGCAAAAAATGCTAAACTAAAGTTGGTAAGTGCCAGTGTCACAACTCTGGATTATTGAGACACTAAAAAGACACATTAAACCTACAGCTTTGTTACTTACATAGACGCACATGTTGTTTAATATCTTATCTTAATTAAAGTACAATTAATATTATTAAGAGTCATATATGAGTGGTTGGCTGAGGTCGTCTGAAACAACATTCGTTATTCAGGTTTTAATCCTGTACTAGTACAGAAGTGCACAAGTGGAAGCTTTCACACACAATCTCAAACATGTGCAGCAGAGCCCATCTCTACGTAGTGCTCTGATATAGGGCTAAAACAACTGATCAGATTACTCATGATAAATCGATTATTGATATAATTGCCAACTAATTTAGTAATCGATTAATCGTTAACTTGAGTATAGAGACTGTAAAACATGCCTTTAACACACGTAGAGCAATACTTATACCAGGATTGTAGAAAAATATATAAACATTTTGCATTTAAGATAAAAAAAAAATGTTTTGTCTGTAAATATGCTCTATCCAGATCTCCTTAAGTGGAAAAGTTTGAGTGTCATCTGGTATAATTTCGTAAAAAATCTGATTATTAATAAAAAAAAATACCCAACTAATTAACTGATTTGTAAAATAATCGTTAGTTGCAGCCCTACTATAATGTAGCGCTCGCCACAGGATCTTGTATTAAAGATGTGCTTCCTCAATCTGGCCCACAGTTACCTTCGCATAAGAAAACCAACTGGTTTCAACACACTTAGATTTACGGCTCGGTTGCACCAGATTCACTTCATTTATACTTAGGTTTAGTTTGTTTTCTAAATTTATAATGACATGCCTTGAGGGAGAACTATTTCTTAAAGGAGAAGTTCGGTTTTTAACACTTTTAGCCCATTTTCTGTAGTGTCCAGGATGAAATCGAATGATCGACACCAAGATTTTGACAATTGGTCCTGTCTCTGCTTTTTTGCTCATTTAGACTCCAC
>NW_015150774.1:518929-520931 GCF_000732505.1 Cyprinodon variegatus
TGGGGGGGGAGATGTTCATGTTGCTGCGGTCTGCAGTCTGAGCGCTAGATGTCGCTAAAAGTTACACACTGTAGCTTTAAATAACAATAAAATATTAACTCTGTGTATTTAATTTTTGAAGTACATAAACCTATAAATGCTAGACACAGGTGGTTATGTTGGTTATGTAAATAAAATGTTTAATCTCTTTGTCCTTGGATTCTCTAATAAAATATGTCTAAGACTTTTGCAGGCCTGTTTAAAGATTTAGTTAAGTTATCCATCTCACATAGAAGCCATAATCTTCTGCACTGAACTCCTAGGCTGACCTCTGAAGCTGAAGTTTGTTATGCAGTTGAAGTAGAATCCATAAAATATTAATCTCTTAAAATCTTACTCTGATAATAATTAGTAAAAAATACAACAACAGAGATGTAAACACATGTATGATTATTGTTTAATTAAAATTAAAACATTACCTTCTTTTAATTGGGTGAGGTACAAACACTAAAGCTTTAACAGTGCCAGAATCCCGTAAGTACATATATTGACATCTCAAGATCCTACAGTTAGGTGTTTAAGATGAAACCACATTTGAAAAGTAAAAAAAAAAACTTTCAATGTAGACTACTTCTAGCTTTATTTTCCATCTAAAATTCTATGTAAAAAAGATACATGAAGAGTTTTTTTCCCCCTCAAACATATTTATGGAAAAAATGTCCTCACTGAACTAAACAGCTGTCAACAAAAGCTTTCCTGTATTTCCTTTTACAGTCTGGCAGTTAGCTGGAAGACTCCTTCGAGGTCTCCTCCAGATTGGGTGGAACATGACGATCACTGCCTCTTCCAAAGAAATTAACTGACACCCCTACTTCTCTCCTCGGCTTCGCTGTCAAGTAAAGGGCTGCAGAACGATGAACTCTCACAGGCGACAAAGTAAGATGTGAAGATGTTTTTTTTTTTTTTTTCAGAGTAATTATTCTCAGTGACCACCCAGCTGATTAGAAGTGCATGCACTCTTCAAGGACCTATAAATTTGACACGAGTGATTTAGATGGTAACAATAATGTAATTATAATTCAAATAGCTTTGCTTTGGCTGTTTGCCTTTGAAAGGTCTAGAACAAATGTCTGCTCTGTTGTATCTGTTTCACATTGTTAGATAATGTTTACATTGTTTAATTCAGTATACAGTGGTTCAGTCATTTTATAGCAGTTTTCTAATTTAATGTACAGTTTTCCAGATAATGAAAATTGACTCCATGTGTTCCTGAGCAGCTCAGTGTCTCCTCTCTAGTATTGTAATGCTAAAAGGAAGCAGCTTAAAAGTAATGACTTAGAAACTTTATAAGACCCGAGAAATATGTTCTTTCTGGCTGCAAGAACAGAATGACATTTATTCTCTAGCCATTGTGTAACAGCACTTTCAGCTTGTTCTTAACACACAACACTGAGCACAATCTTATCCAGTCATCTGATCTGAAAAAATGAAATTCTGGCTCTTGCTACTAGGGATGTCCCGATCTGATGACGATATCATATATTGGTCCGATATTACCATAAAACGAATATCAGATTTTAATTGTCTGGCATTTAAAATCTGAGGTTTTCATGCTGATAGAAACTCTTTAACTTTCTGTTAAATGTTTCTGTAACTCATTGGTAAAGTTGATATGGTTCAGTTGTAGTCATACCTTATTGTTTTTGAATTTTGTTTCCTGTTTTAATAATATTACTTGATAAAACCTTTTCTAACATTCTACGGTACAAAATAAGTAATAAAGTCTGCTGTGATACGTGCTAATATAAATTCGGGTAACTATCGATATTGACCAATTTTTAAAGCTGTAATATTGGTATCATATCGGAAATGAAAAAATTTGTACTGGGACACCCCCACTGGGTACCTTGAGTAACAACTAATTTATCTGAACCTGCAATTTTGTATTGGGGTGTGGTTGGCCCCTAATTAAATAGAATTAGGATTCCATGCATTTCAAACTGCAGAGAGTTACTTTCTTTTA
>NW_015150774.1:521773-524146 GCF_000732505.1 Cyprinodon variegatus
TGACTGAGAATCTTCACCAGCAATTTGTTAATGCGATCATGGTTATTACTGCAAGTTGTTTGCAAGTTTTTGAAAATACTTTTACCACAAAATTTCCAGAGACATGACAAACACTGAAGCTGCTTATGTCCTCTTTTATAAAAAAAAAACAGCAGATTCCTACAGATTCATACTCTATTTACACTTTTATAATTTGTTTCAAAGAACGCAACACATCACAAATGGCATTTATAAAAATTATATATTATTACAGCATTTAAGTAGTGTTTATGGTTCCTAAACTCTTTGACTTCAAAATAGCTTATAAGTAAGTAGTGGATATTTTGAGCTCTTATCAGTTTCCTCTTTGTGTGTTTTTAGATCCAGCTGAGCATAAATTGGATTTATTTCTATGCCTAATTTTCTGTTAGGCATTCATTCAACTCTGGGTATATGGTATACAACATGTTTGATGACAATTTAAACTTTACCTTAGCTTCCACTTTTAGCAGAAATCCTTCAGCTAAGCAATAAGAGCTTTTCAGTTTTTTTTTTTTTTCCAATTTGCATTCAAGTTTCTTCTACTCATACCAAAATGAAAATAACATTTGACCCATTCTCCCTCATGTCTCCCTCAATGTTCTCCACATGCCTTAGCTGTTTTTACTTGATGCCCCTCTAAGAGTCCCTGCATAGCACAGTAAATGTTGCCTGTGTCCCTGTTTTTCCCTTGAATGTTCTCAGAGGTGAGCTGTCAGAGTTTAAAGCGTTTGCGTCAGAGGGGATGTTTCAGGGCGCTGGCATAGGGCAAAAACATCTGACATTCCTGTTATTATGTTCCTCTAATTTATTTCTTGAATACTTCATGTTACGTAAGCGAAATGAAGATGTGGGTAATATTTTCCTTTTTTCATTTCCCTCCCTGAAGCGATCACTTCTATGCTTTCCGTTTGCACAATTTTCACAAGCTGGCATAACTTTGGTCTAGATTTTCATTTTCAACGTGTATCATAAAAAACAGGGACTAGTTTCGGCAAAATAAATAAATAGATACGTCTACCATTAAATCCAGAAACATGGCCCCTGCCTTATAAATGTTTTTTTTTTTTTTTGGCTTAACTGTGTGTGGCTTTGTGTGTGGCTCGTTTCCTCCTTGTCGCCTCCTGGTCCGAAAACTATCAATATGCCTCTTTTCACATTTGACAGATCATAATTTTTTTTTGACAAAACCACCATGACTCAATGCTGAAGAGCCCTTTGGTCTTGTTAAAACTTGGGTTGTGCTCTCATAACCATGTGGTCGTGCCTCTTGGTATTTTGGAGAAGTGTTTACAGCACTGGAGGCAGCAATAAAACAAAAATGCAAAACGTATCTCATCCTTATAAGACACCTGCCTATCCTTTACTGATAGGTTTAATATTTATATTTAGGGCAGGATTTTTACAATCAGATGAGTCCTGATTAATCAATTATTGAAATAATCATCAACTAATTTAGTAAGCGATTAATCGTTAAATGGCGTATAGAGACTCTATAACATGCCTTAAGGTCACAGAACAACCCACTTTAAAAAGTAATTATATCAAAATTGTAAAAAAAAAAAAACCTAAACATTTTGCATTTAAGATTAAAAAAAAAAAAAAATCATCTGTCACTATGCTCTATGCAGAACTCCTCAAGTGGAAACGTTTGAGTTTCCCCTGGTTTAATTTCTTAAGAAATCTTACTGAAGGAACCTTTGGCTATTTGATTATTAATCAATTAATCAAAATAATAGTCGACAGATTAATCAATTTGCAAAATAATCATTAGTTGCAGCCCTATTTAGCATTAAGAATTTTTTCCTGGATAAAATATCTATTGTTCTTCTTACCGGAACAAAACCCTCAAGTATATCATCGCAGAGGGAAGACTTAGAGCATGAGAGATAATGATGGTTTTGACTAAACTTAGTTAAAAACTTAACAGTCATCCTGACTTTTGTAAGTGTAACACATTTCTCACCAAAAGATTGGATTTGACTTAAATGGTAAATGGCCTGTACTAATATAGTGCTTTTTCAAGTCAGGAGACCTGACCAAAGCGCTTTACACTATATTCAGTCATTCACCCATTCACGCACACACTCACACACTAGGGATGGAACGGTTTATGAAAACCGTCCGAACCGTTCGGTTTGACTGTCTCGGTTCGGTTCGCGTGTGTTTCGTTCGGTTCATGCGCTGCTCCTTTTTCTCATAGGGAAAGCGTGTACACTCCAGAGCAGAAGGTGGCGGTACTGCAACCAAAGCCAACCACCAGTAGTAAACAAGAAGAAGAAGAAGCGAAGCAACGTAGCCGGGTGTAGCAGAAAAAAATCAGTTGTTGTGGAGAATTGTGTGGGTATGATGAGT
>NW_015150774.1:524521-542849 GCF_000732505.1 Cyprinodon variegatus
CTGAACGTGGGACCCGGGGCTTGAACCGTCAATCCTTCGATTTCAGGGCAAACTCCTACATCCAACGCCACTGTCACTTTTTTAAAATTCAGTTTTATGCATTCATACTGTTTAAAACCTGAAGCTTTTTTCTTTTTTTCTAGATGGCTGTAGTTTTAGATTTTTCTCACCCACTCCTCTGTCACCCTCAGCTCCAAGTTTCAATCATTAGCTATAATAATTCATGGTGGGAGCTATCAAAAGCCTGCGGTGGGAGATTAAAGGAGAGCTGTTAACGTCTGTAAAGTATAGTATAATCTTCAAAAGGAAGTTTAACACCTGCTGGCCCTGAGTGATGGCTTCTCATTCACAGAGGCCACTCCTAAATGGAAAATGCAGCATGTTCATTTAGAGTTTTTAGTCTGAATGCTTTAAAAGCTGGAGGTAAGGATGATTGAAGATGACGGAGGTGGAAGGTAAAATGAGGCAGAGAGGAGCACAGTAGGAAGGAAGTTATTAAGGATTTGGGATAAAAATGTGACACTGTTGGTGTGATTTTCTTCTACTCTACGTCGGCACTCCCCCAAAACAGCTCTAGGTGTAAAAAAGATTTTTCATATCTGTGTTGGAAAATGGCAGAAATATTATCTTTTTTATTCGTTCTCGGTGCTGCAGTTTTTCTCAGTGGAGTGATGGATTAGAACAAGTTGATTTGAACCAAAAAAAGGCCTTTCTGAGGGAACAATGGGAGCTGCAGTGGTTAGATTAGATTACTGCTTCATCATTGTTTTCCTATCCACAGTTTTCCAAAAGATTAAGTAATTGCACTGTCAGATGAAATTGTGCAGCAGGCTCTCTGGAGGAATTTATGAAGAAATCAAAGCTGTTGAAGGAAGAAAAACTCAAAACTGAAATATTTTCTGCTTAAAAAAACATTTGCTCAACCATGGCGATAGTAAAATATGCTCTAGTTGGAGATTTTATCATTATATGCCCTTTGTTTCTGCATTTTATTTAATTCGTCGGATAATACATCTTTCTTGACCTTAGTCTGTAGCAGTAGAATCAATGGCATGCAGATGCTAAAAAACATTCAGCACGCTTTGTTCCCTTTATTGTATTGGGATTGCCTTTGATAATCTCAGACAAAGCATTTCATAATTATGACAGGAAGAAACATGCTGAATGATTTTTATAATTCTCTGCAAATACGGTTCAGAAAAGTGTGGCCTTTATTTGCATTCACTGTGATAATTTATAGAACTTTTTTATGCAGATTGCAGCTGAAGGTCTTCTTGGATATGTTTGTATCTAGCTTTGTTCTATAAATATTGAAATGAAAGATTATTCCTACTTTTTCTTTAGAAACGTATCAAAACATCACTCTGATTGGATGACGAGTGGAAACTCATTATTTTTCAAGTGCTGCTAAAGATCTTAATTTCTATTTAGGTCTGGACTGGAGTCAGAATAACACATGCTTATGCTTTAAGCTAAACTATTTTCTTTTGGAATATCCTGGTGATGATGTGGACTGATTTCTTCTCCCTGCCGAAAAAAAGCATTCCCAGAGCATGATGCTGCTATCATCATTAATGGTTGGGGTAGTTTGATCAGGGTTAGGCATGTAGTACCGTCTTTTTTCCTTCTGAGTCCCTTCTATGGCTTATGGCAACATTTAAATTGAAATAACTAACAAAACAACCGCCGAAAAAATTCTCCAACCGGAATAATAATGAACAAATCCCCGAATAAACCCTCCCAACCTTAAGCAATAAGTTTTGGGGAACAAATTTTTTTATTTTTTATACTGTTTGAACATTAGGAATATTAACTAGATTGTGTTCTGTGATATTTTTCAGAGCATGTGGTATCGTTTTATAAAATGGAGTATATAGACAAGGAACAACCAGGTCAGAGCATTAGTTAAGCCAAAACTGAACAGAAATGCATAAAAATTGTACTTAAGATGAAAAACATTTATCTGTATATAAGCTTTAATCAGAACTCAGGAGGTGTTCCTAACTACTGAAATAATTTCTTTTACATGTTTAGCACATTACAATACAATACAAGATATTTCTTTTATTTTTGAAGTTTAAATGATAGTTTGAGGTATGTTTGTTGCAGTTGATTTATCTAGGTGTATTGGTATTAGAATAAATGGGTCTGCTTAAGGTTTTAAGCATTTTATTTGTTAAAAACAGATATGTTTCTTATTGTTTCCACTTAAATATGACAGACTACTTTGTGTTGGTTTTATTTGTGATCTTAGTAAAAAATATCTAATTGGGTTTGTGGTTTAAATGTGTAAAAAAAAGTCTAAAGCCATATTTAGATGGTTTAATTTTAGTAAAGTTAGACTCTGTTGTAGAATGGCGATAAAGTTTAGAATTTATATCTATTCACTTCCTTTATGAATTGTATATAAAATGTTTTTTCTTTTTTATATTAAGGCTTTTGGTAAATATAAAACAGATGAATACAATCCCTGTGTTTCCTATCTGGTTTGGAGTTTTCATTCAGCTGTTCGGATTGATTATCGGACAGCAAAGAGGGAGAAGCTGGTCAGGTGGGGGTCTGAGGGTGTAATCCTTCTGCTTCCATAAACCAAATACAATCAAAAGTTCACAGCAGTTACACAATCTCTGTTGGGAAAGACTCATTACAACAGGAATCTCTCAGGACAGAATGAACTTTTGCTGGAGTTAATCTGAGTTCAAGGCTTCAGACAGACAGAGGTCTTTAAACTCCCCTGTTTGTCACACTATGCTAGCATCGTTGAATGCCCTTTGGGGCAATGGATTCACTGGTATCCCTTGCTGGATTCAAATCAATTCAATCAAAACTTTTTCCACATATTTTCCACTCTCCAAAAAATTTGATAATTTTCAAAGTCTCAGCAATCTGAGCGGTCTTGTTGTATTTAATAAATTTTTACATAATTATCCTGCTTCCAAATACATGCCCACACAAACATTTCTACAGTCACTGCTCTGCTTATGACCCTAAATTTTTATTTTTCATTTTTCTTACCTACTTTCATATTGTGATTATGTAGACATACAATTGTTGGCCCTCATTTGTCAACATTTTAAGAACAGCATCCTAAATCTAATTTCCACTTAACAAAGCTTTTACGAAGAAACAGCCACATCCAATATTACCTACCTTGTGGGTCTCCTTGGAATCATGAACATCTAAGAAGCCTGGTGACAGTTGGGTTTACTTAGTGGTATGAATAGCCACCAAAAAAACATTGCCAATGTATATTTGGTCAGCTGAATGAATTTTTGATGTCTTTCGAGTATACCTGATATAAAGTTGCATTAACAGAATAGGACAATCTATTAAATATTTTGGTTAAGATAGGTTTACATATTGATATTTATTCATATATTTAATTAATCTTCGGGACAGAAAGTGCTTTACATGCTCTTTAACAAAAAACAAAAACAAAAAAAAAATCTTATTTTGCTTATTAATCATAATTGAGGTAGCCAGGTCCTTCTTAGAGTAAGAACCCCTAACCTCGACACTTTCAGCTCTACCTTAACAGCTAAAATTAGGATATTTTCATGCAATGTATCATTTATTTGTTTTGTTGTCTAAATTAATAAATTTTAGACTCATCTGCCTGAAGAACATCTCTGAGGACCAGAGACCTCCAACTCCAGCATATTGGGATCTACTGCCCTGGAGCTTTTAGATCCACATCCAACCCATATTATTAATTAACTGAATGGTTTATTACCAAGTCTCTGCCAAATTTGATGGCATGATGAAGAGGTAATTCAATCATTAGTCAGCTGCAATGAGGCAGGGATGCATCTAAAAGCAACAGGACAGAATGGGAGTTGGATACCCCTGCTCTTAACCTTCCAAACTTTGTCTTGTTCGCAGAAGTAAATCCGCCTGGCATTGATGTTCTTCCTGCACAGCGAATCTTTCCTTATTACACCCCTGCCATGAAAGTTAAGCTGCTGTAGTTTCAGATTGTGCAGACCTGTACATTCAAGAACTTGCTTGTAGGTCTGAACATAATGGTTTATAGTCATACTTTTACAGCTGGACGTTGATACATTTCTTTGAATTACTCCCACTGCGGAGATATTATTCAAAGAGTGGGAAGACTGGGGTTCCCCCAGATTCAGCTGTAATGTAGGCAAAGATCTGTCAAAGTGCAGTAAAATATGTTAATGTTAGTCTCTTTTTAAACTTTCATTATTTTAACCTTTTAAGCCCAACGGGGTTAAGAGGTTAACTTTGTAGGTTTCCTAAAATGTAAGATTTATAAAATTGTAAGATTAAAATGTAATTTATTTAACACTCCTGCTTCATGCTAAATGACTTGGGACTTGAAATTGAAACGCATTGTTGGGTTATTATTTTAATTTTTCTTATTGTTCATTGGCAATGTGGTGTCTGTGTGCAATATTATCATTCTGGGTTGTTTTAAAGACTGTAACAGACTTTAGTTAAAATAGTCATGCAGTGGTTTGACTCCTTTGGGACTCCTTTCAAAAGGTCCATCAATCCTAAAAAAAACAAAAGCAGCAAATGTATATAAACCTCCATTAGTAGCAATTCTAAAAGGAAAAAACTTTTTTCATATAGCTTAAGAAGACTTTTTTTCATATCTTAAGAAACAAGGTTGAAATTAATATTTTTAAAACCAGTCCCACATTTACACATCCACCCATATGTAGACAACATATTTTTGAAAGCCAAAACAACCCTTAAAGCCGGGGAAGGGGCCCCGGGAAAACAAAAAAGGCCCCCCCCCCCCCCCAAGCAACCCGCCGCAACCCCCCCAAAATTTAAGGGAACGCAAGCAAGGCCCCAAAAAAGAAGCCCCCGAATGGGCAAAGCCAAAACCCCCTCAACCAAGCGGAATTCCCGGTTTGGAACTTAACCGCCTGGTTTGGTTGGAAGAACCAAAATGGGGAAAAACGACTCTTGACGTTGGACCAGCTGGAAGAGCGAGGTGCGTGAGGACGCTGGGACCCTTTTCCCACCTAAATCCCCGCTCTTTTCCGCCCTTTTGTCCCTTCGTTGTAGGACAGTTATGCCCCATTTCCTCACCGCCTCAGCCATATATAGACCCACAACTAGTTCGGGATTTTTCCCCTTTTGCTTTGTGGCATGGAATAAACATAGCGCAGACCACACTTCAATATTGAGTATAAATCAAAAATGTCTGCGTCATACCTGCGACATTCAACACTGCTGTGGGAGTATAACCAGCCCTTAAGGTTCAAATGGAAAAAAAGGAAAAAGCTTTTATTTCTTTAAATTTAGAGCAGCAGAGGACAAAATCTCAGCCTGTGAGAAGATTTGCATTTTGAGGAATGTTATAAATTGCAGTGTCCTGACAAGGAAATCTCGAAGTGCCTTTTTTGAGTTATGCAGTGTTTTCGTTTGCTCAACAGAATCATCAATGTTGCAGGTTCATCTATAGCTGCACATTATGAGAATTTCAACACCTTTCCTTCTCCCTACTACAAACTCAGACCTATTTCATTTAAATCTGCCTTGTTTGGGTAATTCCACATAGCTTGGAGTGACATTCTTTTACTTTTAAGTCATAACTGAAACAGTCTGACATTAATCCTGTGTTGATTTGCTTTCAGTTGTTTTATTTCAGTTCTGTATCTGTTGTTCATTAAACCTGGACAGGCAAAACTGCTGCCTCTCAGCATCAGCAGACATCACATGTACACAGGCTTGTTTTGGACCCCTTAGTGGAAACACACAGCTGATGGCCAGAGTAAAATAAAAGTTTACAAATGATTACGCTCCAGGGAAAAATACGTTTTGGGTTGCGTAGTTGAATTCTTTTT
This sequence comes from Cyprinodon variegatus, assembly GCF_000732505.1. Taxonomy (NCBI): domain Eukaryota; kingdom Metazoa; phylum Chordata; class Actinopteri; order Cyprinodontiformes; family Cyprinodontidae; genus Cyprinodon; species Cyprinodon variegatus. Next base: position 530,344 of record NW_015150774.1, read on the forward strand.
CAATCTCCTTTAGTATACATAAAACAAAGTACTAGGGATCCTCAATATATACGTTGATTATTATTATCTTGCAATCTATAGAACTAATTAACCTCTATTTGCTTTGTGTGATTCTAAACTCTAAGTTTAGTCTAAAACTCAAAATGTCTTAAAAAAATAAATAGGAAAACTAAAAAAGAAACAAGTTTAGAAATGTATTGACATGTGTAACCCAGAGCAGGACAGAGACCTTATCACTTTGTTTTGAATAAACATGTGTGCTATTTTGGTTATTGACTGATAAGCAAGTTTTTTTCTCTCTCTCTAAATGCCAAGTTTATGTTTCAGGTATATTTAGTCTGTACTGTGTAAGACCTTTGAACTTTTAAAAATAAAGCGAAGATAGAAGCATAAACAGAGAGAAGTTTACATGGACTGTCAGTTTTTAAGATACCTGCTATAAAGATTGTAACAAAGTAAAAACAGGAGGAGGAAACCTCAAAGATTTAACGTTGGAAACATATCTACTTGTTATGCTCTATTTGGTGATACTAATATTTTACTACCCAGTTTTCTTGCAGTTGATTTATTCATGTCAGCTCAGGATGGAATCATTCCCTGTTAACAAAAATATTTCATTGCATTTAGTTTTGTTTTTTTTGTAAATGATCATCTTGTGGTTTGAAGATATCAACAGTTTAGCGACTGGGTTATGTCAACAAACCAACAGATTGTGTAATGACATCCTCTGAGAGATTGCGAGACTGAACCAGAAATTCCTGAATTCCTAAATCCTCATTTTATTTGGTAAGCGTATTGATATAAAATAGCTAAGGAGATTTAAAGCAAACCTGTCTTGAAGGAAGTCTGGTCATATTCGGAATACAAACTTTTGAAAGTACTTCAAGTATGAAATTATTCCATACTTTTCAATAAATGCTAAGTGTTTTTAATTAAGAGTAATTTCATTTGAACGTGCGTTACCGGAGACAACCATGTTTATCAAAGAATGCTACTGCCATCCACCGATTTGTGACGTAACTGTTCGGTATCGGCTGTTGGGCAAGTCCCAATGCTGTATCTGGTGTTTGTCACAACGCGCTATTCTCCATGATGGTGACGACAAGTACACTATGCGAAGCAGAGAGTAATGGATTAATGACGTGTTTTTTCTCTGGCCAGAAGTTTGATCCCAAGCTGGCAATCAAACGACAAATCTGTGGTGGATCATGAATTGAAAAGATGAAATAACCAATTTTTTTCTTTTACTTTTACCTGATGTATTACAACATCCAACTGCCACGAACGAGGCCATTGTCACTTTAAGTATAGCTCTCATGAATTTCAATGGTGCAGTCCTCTCGAAATCTTAAATGATAGTTGTTGATTGCAGATTTATCTAGTAGTTCCCACTGATTTTGCTTGTAAAGCGGGAAGAATGGCGCTAGGCTTACCGCATCGTTAAGTCACTGCCGGAAGATGTCAGGAGTGAGGTGTTACTATATGTGGGCAAAAATGACCATTCACAGACTCGGTAATTGTAACAAAAATTATTGTTTTTATCTTTTTACTGATTAACGCTGAATTCATTAAATCATCGCAAACGTATTAGTTTTAGATATAAATAACGATCCAATTATTACTCCTTGCTGACTGGACTTTTCCTTTAATTAGAGAAGGACTCTAGTCAGAAAAGGACAATGTGGAAACCAAAGGAAAGGGACATGCAATAAAGCTTTATATGAGTTTTTTTTTAAAGATTAACATTTGGGTTTGAAATTAACCAAAGCCAATATTTTCTTTAACCAGAAATGTTTGTTTTGATGAGCTGTCTCTGCTTCTCTGCTGGTTGGATGACACAAAAGCGCGGCCTAGAATTAAACATAGCTGTCATTTTTCAGTATGTTTGAATGTTGACCCTTAAAGTACACCTTAATACAACTGGACAATTTCCGAGAATATTGCAGAAGTTTTTGGATCCTTTTCCTCTTTGTGTGCCCCAAACCTTGTAAATCTTTTGGTGATGTCGGAACTCCATTTCACAATTGAGGTGTTTCTATTAAAAGGAAATGTATTTAGAATTGTGTGTGTGTGTGTGTGTATGCATCATCCCCTCACTAATTCTTGCCATCTACATATTTTTGCCCAGAAGTAATGTCTGGTTGAGGATCAGAAAAAGTGGATTCCACTGTAGGTTTGCAAACTATGCCAAATTTGACATGGCCAGAAAACGATAAGAAAAAATAAAAATACTGATATGTTTTTGGAATCATGGTTTGCGCAGTTTGATGGTCCTTGAAAATGCAGACACAATAATTTACCTAAATTAGGAAAAGTTAATCTCTGCTCATATCAGTTTACCTATTAAAAAGTAAACTAGATGGCAGCACATCCTAGTTCAAAATGATTATTAGATATTTTTCAGAATTAAGTTTGCAAATGTCTGCTGATTAATATCAAGCACTAATTGGCAAATGACTTGTATGATCACACGTTGGTCTTGTCTCTCCAACCGTTTTCCTGGCATGAAAAGAAATCTTTATTTGAACAGGCTAGACTGTTTTTAAAGTATCTTTCCTTTCCACATTTTCTTGGTTAGTTGTCAAAATAAGCCTTTTCAAATTATTGGTTATCTTTGTTATGGTAACCGCAAACAGGCTTAAATTGGATTTCTTAATTGTCTTATTGTCTAATCACTGAACTTATGTTTACAGAAAACATTTTCTGGCTTTTATAAAGAATAATAAAAATAAAAAAAATCACTCAGATCCAGAGAGATAATATATGTGTATATTAAAGGATCTATGAGAGATCAGATATTTTTCATATACCTTGCATATACTGTGATCTTATAGTATCTTCCAGGATACCAACCCTTTTTGTCTTTTGTGGAACTTTGCTTATTTGTTCTGAATAATTTAACACTTATCCAAGAGCCTTTGTCAACACATAGTTTCCACAAGGCTTAGTGAACGGTGCCAAATTGGTAGTTAACTAGTAAACGGTGTTAACTTGCTGTGTTATGAGTGGCATTCCTGAAGCTTTTTTCCTAAGCCATGGGTATGTCAGTAGCTGGAGCAAGTTGCAGGGACATGTTAGTTAATAAGTTCTTAAACAATTGTTTCAGTTATCGCCAATCAAAATCTGAACATCTTTGGCAGATTTTGGGCACAGAGAATTGGAAGAATTGCCGCTAGCTTGGAGGTTCAACACACACCCACACACGAGTTCGTTTTTTTCCCTTGTTAATACCTGTTCCATGTTGGCAACAGTTTTTTCCTTTGTCAACACATGCTCCATGTTAACATAGAAATAGTCAAACCTGTGAGCTGCTTTTGACGTCACTTAGCATAAAAATCTGCAGAGAAAATAGCAAGGTATCCCATGACTGGTTTAGGTTATGTCAGGGCACGGCAACCCAAACTGAGCCATATTGGACCAAAAAAACAAAAAAAATCAAAAATAAATCTGTCTGGAGTCGCAAAAATGTAAAAGACTTATATATGCCTTGTATGGCAACACGGGCTCCAAGTGTATTATCCCACTATAGAAAAGGACTATGTGGGTTTAAATATATAATAAGCATTCATAAATAAATGTTTATCCTGGAGCAAATGTCACAGCATGAGGTGCGGGTGGAGCAGTGAACGCTCTCACCACGCGCCTCTTCAACGCCCTTCAACATGTGGTTTAAGTTTTGTTGCATTGATAGAATTATAGAAACACGATAAAGGAATCTTTCTATGGCCGACGTGTTTCTGTTGGGAGGAGTTGATTGAATCATGAGGAACCAAGCAGGAACTGACATCCATCAGAGCAGAGCTCTCTAACCCTGAAATCCCACATCCTCTGTCACCCCTTGGTGTGATTTATATTTTTAGGATTTGGGGAAAAAATGGGAGAAAGTTCACATCCCTGCATCAGAGCGCTACGTAATTGACATGTGGCTGTTTTTCCATCCTTGCAACAAAACTAGCAGCAGTAGTGGAGTTTGAAGATGCAATCCACTTCATAAATCTATCTTTGCGCTCCTCTAATTTATCCAGAAGTTCTGCAATTGCACTTTTTTTTATTTTTATTTTTTGACAACCTCTCATTACAAAGCGCAAATGCAGGCAGTCGTTCCGTATTAATAAAAAATTATTTGGTCTGTTTGAACCATCTTCTGGAATCCATTGCCTGCGACACACCTGCAGCTTTGTTTATCCTTAGCCACGCTGGTTGCAAGTTATGACCACTGATCTCTATGGCTTTGACGCAAATTATTGTTTAAATTTATTTATTATACAAATGTTTACAGCATTGAAAACATAAATTAATTTTTGTTTGACCTCCTGCACAGGATATTAAAACAAACAAACAAAGAAAAAAACAAAAGCAATTTTCATAAACGCTAAAGAGCCGCGGGTTGCCGAGTCCCCGGTTATGTGAACTAACATAGACTTTGGTAGATTAAATGAAATTATGCTGATTGAATATGAAGTATTGATTGATTTGTTTTTTTTCTGATTTTATTTATTTATTTTTTTATCAATTGTAGATATAACTCCTATTTCAATCTAGTCCAGAGTGTTTTAATTTTGTCTGTGCTCTATTTATGCACGTTTTGTTCCGAGCGTCTCGACAGAAATTCATTGTGTGTTCAAAATGACAATAAAGACTAAAATAAGTCTTTCCAGCCTTCTTATCATTATTGCCTATTACTTATATACATATTGAGAGAATCATACTATATATGTGAGAAATATAGCTTTAAACATGCTTTTACCTCTTTTTGCTCAAAATAATATTTCACAGTGCATACTGTGATTGAATTTTCCACTTAACTTTAATTCAGGATCTTATATAGGCTGTTAGCGACTTAGTGTCCATAGCTCTATTCACCTCAAAGTATTGACAGTTACTTTGTAATGTAGCGAAAACTAAACATCAAATTTAGTCTGAGATTTCCAAAGGTCTGCTGACATTTCCAAACCCGTCCCTTTCCATGGCAGACTAAAACAGGGCAAATTGCTGCTCTCCATTCAGCCCTCCTTTTATCTGCTTAAGCCTCAATCCCTGTTAAAAAGAAACACCCTGAATTAACAGCCATGGGGATCAGTAGAAACTAATGTTCTGTTTTAATCACTTATTTCAGGTTTTGTTCCTTTTGACCATGTTTTAAACACCTTAGGCACTTTGGCGATACCCAACATGTCGTCTGCTCTCTGCCCTGAAAGTTTCCACGTCAAACAACGTGACTGTTATTTTTGCCTCTAAACTCTCATCTGCCTTCCTTCAACTGAAGGAGCAATGATCATGATCTTCAGTTTCCAACAGGCCGCTGTTCTGTCAGATCAGCATACCCGGTCAGACCAACATACCCATAGTCAATACCCATTTATCCCTTCAGTTTATTCCTTTAGTTTATTTCCATTTAACTCTTTATCCCTGATGTTTATCTCTTTAGTTTATCCCTGTAGTTTTGTATGAAAAATAAATGTAAACTACCTAAAAGGGCATGTATTCCTTTTGTCATGTACAAAAAAAAAGGATTTAATTACTTACTTTTTGGTGGGGTTTTTTAAGCGTATGGTGGTTTCACCTTAAATTGTTTTTTTTACACGGGCATACACTCCTGTTGAGGTAGTTTAAAGTCTATTTTTCGTACAAAACTACAGAGATAAATGCAAATCTGACTTGTTGTGCATGCGTATTGATGGGCCACCGATCAGGGCCAGTCAATCTGAAAATAATTTGCAAATGACACAATTTCTCAGGGAATCTTCAAACTTTTACACAAAAAATTACTTTACTGCTGAAACGACATAAAATGTTTACTCTGACTTTGGTAGGGACCCTGTTCTTTTCATGCCATGAACTAAAACGCACTCATGCCCAAATATACAGAATAAGAATAAACAATTATGTATTTCCGTTTGACATATTTTTTCTTGCATTTAATGCTTTTGCTTTTGCAATTTAAATGAGTCACTTAATTCAATCAGTTTTTATTTTTGTAGACTTTTGTGTTGTTAGAAGCCTTGCTCAGCCACCATGACCTTTAAAGCCCAGATTTTGGTGAAGGTTAATTGTCTGCCACCTTTTTTGCTGTTCAGGTGAAAGTTTCCAGTACAGAGCTCTAAATTACTGTAAAAATCTATATAAGATCACTGAGTTCAGCTGCACTTGTCATCAGTCAAATGGCAGGAAAATTAGGTTTGTTGTCCTCCCACTTTGTAATTCGCCTGACTTCTCTTTCATCCATTAGCGAAACGTAGTGAGCTCATTTCTCCAGCTTTCAGAGGCAGTGGCTTCTCTGATGGATTAAACAGCAGACTTAATCCTGGGAAGAAAAATGAGGTGGAATAAAGCAAGTTACTGGACTAGAATAGCTATAGCTCATTGTGAGCTGTAAATCTAGAAAGCTTGTCCTCCGTGATAATTAGGATTTGTAAATTCTCTGCCATACATGGCTATCCTCAACCATTCATCCAACCAATTCAGATGAGAATTTGTTATTGAGCTTTGAGATGCAACAAAGGGTAAATTCCTCGCTTTTCCCACGGGCAACACTTAGATATTATCCCTGATGACCAATTGGACTCCACCGGCCCCTCGCACACGATGAGCTAAATGCTCTCGTGAGCATCGGTGCAATGAAGACGAGCTGCTCAGCGGGCATTTCGGTCTCATGGAAATGGAGGTTGTTGACACTCCTTTCATAACACGCACAGGACGATCTGTCCGTGGGAATGTTTATTTGACCAAGCAAAGACGTTTTCTCAGGAGGTTGGTTTGACTCAAACACATTAGGTGCAGAAAGGAGATGCAACACCTGGGACACCTGCACCCTCAGTTGAGTATTTAAAGAAAAAATACACTTTATTTGTTCTTGATATTTCCACTTAATCGCATATCTTTTCTTTAATGCATTTAAAATTGATTACCTTTAAACCTAATTAGAAGCAAAACTTTGTATTAGAGATATTTTATATTAGAAAATCAGCCTGTAATCACGACTCTATTGCATGGAATGACTAAATAGTAAGTCAATTGTACAGTCTACCATAACTCATTAGGGTTACATACTTTGAGAAGGTATACAAATTTGTTAAATGAGCAGGATGTGATGGGGTCAACGGGCTGCTCCTCCCTTCCCATCCCTCTGCATCCTCCTCTGTCACGCCAGCCTTCATGTCCCCTCTCACCACGGCCAGATTTCCTGACTAATTGCTGGGAAATATTCATGTGTTCATTCTATTTATAGACACTATTAATAGATGCAAGTTCTTTCTCTACCGTTTTTCTTTCTCACAAGTTTATATTATTCGGAGAACAGAGGAGATTTTGTTTCAGGCATCTGATAGGCCCCCATTCGTCTTTTTGTCTGCACCCAATGCAGGGTCATCTACTGTACTAGTTTACTCATGTTATTGTTTTATGATTTCATTTAGTTAATGTTAAATTTAATTGTGACTTGCAAAAACCTTGACATTTCTTTAACCTATTTGCATTTTCTTGTTTTGTTGGTCGTTTCTGAGGATCCAAAGTACCCCAAACTGAAGTGAAAATGTCCCGTTGTTTTCAAATTCCCTAGAAATAAAATCTGAAATGTTCACAGTACTCAGAAGAACCACCTTGCGATGTAATTGCACTGAGAGCTTTTAAAGATGTTGTGTAGAATGGCTCAAACTCTGACTTTTCTTACTGTATGTTTTAAATTGAACCGTTGGGGCGTCTTGTTGCATAATCATTAATGTCTCACTGAAGATTGTCAATCAAATTTTGGTTTGGACTTTGACTGGATCATTCTAACACATGAATACGCTTTGATCTAAACCACCCAAGCTTAGCTCTGATGCAAAATATTAGATTTGCTTACAGGATTGCTCTATATTTAGCTCTATCAGTCTTCCCATCCACTCCACCGGCTTAACTACCCCTGATGTTCATGTACTTTTTAGATCTTGCGGCTTCTGTGTCTGCATGATGCTTTTTAACAATGTCTTCATAGACCTGCCTGTAGTTTAGACAGATAGCCATGTCTTGATAGGTTTGCAGTTAACTGTTAGTGATTGTCTTCTTCTAGAGGCTTCTCTCTTTTAGGATTCACCACAACGAGTCATCAGTCTCCATTTAACCCTGGTGATGGATTGGATAATACTGTCATTAAAAGTGGTTAGTGTTTCATTGAAATCAAGCAGTTTTGAGCAAAAAGTGCTATTTGGCGTATGTGATCTCTTAGGTGATATTAATGGATTTATTTAATTGCAAATCTCTTGGTTGTTTTTGTTATTTTGTACTGAACAGATTTATAAAAGGACACAACCATATATTGGTCCTTTCTGAACATGTAAAACTTTTTTAACTTTCCGTAATGATTCAGGTGTTTATTGGAATTATGTTTGGTACAAAAGAAACACAGGATGACATGAAAGACTTGGTTTTAGTTTTCACCTCGTTGAGATTAATTCAGACTGTAGTGGTTGTTACGTTCTTGTTAACATGAATTATTGAATCGTTTTAACCAGAACAAACCAATCTTCCAGGCTTATGAGCTCATAATTTACCCAAAGCCCCTGACCTTTTGTCCTTTTGTGACGCGTGTTGCATGGTGCATTTGAACCCACAACCTCTTAGCTCCCGCATTGCACGCTAAACTAATCTGCTAATATTTTGGCTGGAGAAGAAACAACTCTCCATCTCTGCTGACACGGGCGCTTGCTATTGAAAGCCCTTTTGTCATTGTGACCACAACAAACAAGCGAGCCATTCTCAGCCTTGGGGTCGCTGTGCTTAGACTGCATGAAAACAAGCGTGACTATTTTAATTGTAATCAGACAGAGCGAATACTGATGTCGAGGCTGAGCCAACTGTAGGCAATAGTTTACTATATGTTGTGTTCCAGAGTGTGTCTATTTGAAAGTAAGGATCAGTTGTTCCTGTGTGCTTTTCCAGGGCAAGTATAGTCACAAGCCTGTGTTAACCTTTTATATGAATAATGAAGCTATCATGGCCCACACTTCATGAAATGGTACTTCAGACTCTCTTAGTCAAAGGCTGTGAGTGTTGCATGCTTAGTCATAGGTTTAATAAATTAGTGAATGTGAGAGTGTTCCTGAGGGATTGGTTCTTTCTTTATTCAGTCCCTGCTTGTGAAGCATGACTCATTCTAACTCATCGACTGGGCAACGACTTGCTGTTACAGCAGCTACATTCAAAGCAAACTTAGCACTTCAGTGAAGATTTTAGCAGGACTTTTATCAGTGTTTCGTTGGATCTGTGTCTGTGAAGACAGCTGATAACTGATAGTTATGTTCACTTCACATTAGATATTGATTTGTGAATGCCACCTTTAGATGCATCTACAGCACATCATTTAATAATACTGTTATGTATGTAAGTATAAATAATGTTTGGGTTCTGATTTTTTAGAGGAAGTGTGCAGCTTAAAACAGGCGCAACATGTTTCTAAGTCCCGAGCAGATCTTCAAAGTAGGTGCAAAGATTTGGGTTTACAGTTCAGCAGACAGTGTGTGCAAACCACGCCTTCATCAATATGCAGATCATAATTAAATTACAGTTCCTGTTGCAGACTCCTCATATTTATTTTTGTGGTGGTAGAATGAGGCTTTTTTTTTCTTGCATGTCCCAAAAATAACTGGATGGCCTAAATTAGCACCTACTGGCAGGAAAGCATGGAAGATCGACATGGAAGATCCCAGTTGAAATTTCAATACATAACTTTTTGTTGTATTTAAAAAAACATAATTTGGCCTCTTGACTCTGGTGTAACCTTTGTAATATACAGTTTCCTTTTTTTATTTTTATTTTTTAGAGATTGCTATGTAAACCATCCAAAATGAGGCAAAAAATAAAAAATAAATCAACTAAAGATTCATCTCTGAATGTCGGTATGAAGGTTGAAGATAAACCACACAAAATGTAATTATGTAAGCTGTTTATTCATCCCAGATCCCTACAGTTTTACTTAAGTTGAACGATTTACGTCTAATTAGTGGTTATGCACTCCGCTCTTCCTCTGAAAGGCTCCATGTTAGAAACCAAATCTTATAATTAACCCATCCGCTCACATGATGGTAATGGCAGTGTTTTGGCTTCATCACAGGCCCATGTTGACAGTTTTGACATCTTAGTACAGCCCTCCCCTGTACTGCCACCCCAAATATGCCAGCAGTTAAGAGAAAGACGAGCTCTTAATGGATTACTTACCACCAGGAAGGAGTGAAGAGATTGACCTTGAGGGGTTTTGTTTAGATAAGTTGTCTTTTTGACTGCAGAGATGTGGGAGTTGGTGCCGTAGCTGCCGATGAACCCATGTCTGTTTCCAAATTTACATTTTCAGATGACTTTGTCATAAATTCAGCTTATTTCGATTTTCATCTTTAGAGATACATTTAGATTTAGTCTGTTTTAAGTAGAAATAAATGTTGTTCAATGCCCAGCACAGTTAAAAAAAGAGATTAATAATAGATTTTATAAAGTTATTGAAACAGTAGCCTACTTGTGTAAAACTGGCCAGTGTCTGTTTGCTGCTCTGCTTAAAGGTTTATGGGAGTTTTAGATGTGGATTAGTGTTGCTAAAGCAGTTTGTTGACTTCAGATGGCATGGAAACCATGAATCTACACAATCTCTGATAAATCTCTGGAAAACTGTACTGGGCAGGGAGAGGGATAGAGAGCAAAAACAAATAAACTAAGCCTAAAGTAAGTATCCCCACAGTTGGCTTGGTCCCATGGATACAGTATATGGTCACAAAACAGGGTGAATAATAGAAGAGTCTGCTCATCAGTGAAAGTCTTGAACCAAAGCCTGTTAATGGAAACAGAATAAAAAGTTGGTGGAATACTAAGGAGATTTTAGTATGCTATATCCGTTAATTACATATAACACAGGCAGGAACCCAAAATTCTGTTTAGTTGGGTTTTAGGGAAAATCTAACAATTTGTGTAACCAGTTAATTTTGCCTTTTAAGCCATTTATGATCCAAATGCAGTTCCTCATTGCTTTATAACTTGTCCCTTATAGTCCAGTGGTAGGACTCTCATGATTCTGCCCTTTGTGCACTTTTTGGTTCTGGTTTCTTTTTGACTTTTCAGTTACCCTTTGATGTATGTCATTCTGTGTTTTCTAGGTAATTGGTTTCTTTTTCATTTTGTGTAATTCTTGTCCAAGTTATATTTAAACATTGTTTTATTTTTTTATTTCTTCTCTGTTGCACCATTGTCCCAGTCTCTTTTCCCCTAGCTCCCTTCTAATCATTTCTGTCTAAACCTGCTCCCTATCAGCCCACTCTTTGTTCTGTCTCACATATATACACCTCCTGTGCACTTCCTCATTCCTGGCTACTGTCTCCTAGTTGTTTGGTTCTTGGGTTTTCTTTAAGATTGAGTCTGCACTATGGATTTTTTATTTTGATTTCTTCATTAAATTTAGCAAGTAATCATATCTGCCTATTCTACTCTGCATTTGGGTCCACTACAACATCTGTAAACCTTGACAAGGACCAGTCAAGTTTTTGAAACTGATTTACTACCTGAGATCTGTCATATTCCATTTTTTTTCCCCTTTTTTCTTCATCATTTTACAGCTGCATTGATGCAATTTGGAATCCATTTTTGATTTGCTTTGTTAGTTTTTAGCTCTCTACATTTTCTTAATGTCATTAGTTTAATGTCTTATCATTATTTAAATTAAGTGAGGAATTTGGTATATTGTTTCTAACAGGAACGTTAACACAACAGTTTGACAACATAAACGGCATATAAACTCCACTGCAAACTGTGTTTATAGATTCAGCTGAAAAAAGGTTTGTGCAAAACTTTTTTTTTGTTACATGTTTTACATATACATATATGTATATGTGTGTGAGCATGCTTTTAGCGACAGTGGAGAGGAAAAACTCAATTTTAACAGGAAGAAACTTCCAGCAGGACTCAGTGTGAGTGGCCATCTGCCAATGCCAACTGGGGTTCAAGGAGACAGTAGCAGATGTACGGATAGAAGAAGAGATACAAAAGGCAACTGTAAACAAGCTCCACAGGCAGCCCGTCCAGGAAGCACACAGCCAGGCAGACGAGCTAAGAGCCAGCTAGCATATCAGAGGATGAAGAGAGTACATCCAGCCATTCATAGTAAGAGAAACAGGACTATACTGAAAAAGCTCGAAGATCAATAAACAAAGGTGTTGATAGCAGCAGCACAGCTGATATTTCTCCCCGGGATTGTGTCACAACAAACAGGAACAGACCAGATGAAGCTACTATTTGAAAAAGCAGAGAGATCATAGGATTAGAGATTGAAATAACAAATTCTGCATAGTGGGAGAATAGCGATAGAATGAAGCAGAATGATGAAAAAGGGGTCCCTATGTCCTCCAGCAGTCTAAGCCTATAGCAGCATAACTATAGAGATGGTTCAGGATAACCTGAGCCACTCTAACGGCTTTATCAAAAATGACTTTTTTAAACCTGCCCTTAAAAGTAGACTGGGTATCTGTCTGCCTATGCATGCATGTATGTAT
>NW_015150774.1:542865-552207 GCF_000732505.1 Cyprinodon variegatus
TACGGATAGAAGAAGAGATACAAAAGGCAACTGTAAACAAGCTCCACAGGCAGCCCGTCCAGGAAGCACACAGCCAGGCAGACGAGCTAAGAGCCAGCTAGTATGTCAGAGGATGAAGAGAGTACATCCAGCCTTTCACAGTCAGAGAAACAAGACAATACTGAAAAAGAGGTGGAGCTCCAAGATCAATAAACAAAGGTGTTGATAGCAGCAGCACAGCTGATATTTCTCTACGGGATTATGTCACAACAAACAGGAACAGACCCAATTTGAAAAAGGAGAGAGATCATAGGGTTAGAGATTGAAATAACAAATTATGCATAGTGGGAGAATAGAGATGGAATGAAGCAGAATGATGAAAAAGGGGTCCCTATGTCCTCCAGCAGTCTAAGCCTATAACAGCATAACTATAGAGATAGTTCAGGATAACCTGAGCCACTCTAACGGCTTTATCAAAAATTACATGTTAAGCCTGCCCTTAAAAGTAGACAGGGTATCTGTCTGCCTACCTATGCATGCATGTATGTATGTATGTGGAAAAAGGGTTTTTAAACAACAGGACATTGGCAAACTTGCTAACCGAGTGTTGAACTCGGCCTTTTTTTATTGTGTGCATCCTATTTAAACTTTAAAGAGAAACCATGTCTAAGTTTTTAACTTTATGTTAACAACCCTTTGCTCAACTTTTGTTTGACCAACTTCAGTTTCTCTGGTCCTGCAAAGAGTTGATCCGAAGATGGAACTAGAAAGAACTTCTGGCGTGGAAACACTGGCACCGATTGAAAAACTGGATGGATAGAAAACATTTCCATTTTTGTACTTCCTATTTGTAACACAATGCCTGAAAAGCCATTCTTAGAATATAATTTCATTTAATTTAAAATGCATTCATATAACATAACACTGACTCTTTCTTGGTGTTTAAATACTTTGTTTATTCTTAGGAACATGGATTGAACTAAAATTTGATCACATTACCAACGGATGATGTTAAAAAGTTCCCTTAAAAACTTTGGGACCTTAACTTAGAAACAACTGCAATCATTTTATTTAAGTGACTCAATTTCTTTTTAATTCTAAAAATTCAATCTTCTTGAACATTCAGATTGAATTTCGGTATATATTTCTACAATTTTCTACAATTTTCACATTTCACATTTTTCATGTTTCAAAAAGGTGGTTGGTTGAAATCTGTTCTTTTACAACCAGGGGAGCCTTTACAGTGAATCTGAGATCTCTGCAATGTAAGACGTTTCCCTGGTATTTGTCTAGACACTGGTAATAGCATTAATATTATTCATACAATGACTCCATGCATGAATACAAAGGAGCACCGCTACTATTGCCTTAAGTACAAGAACTGGATATCAGAGGCTGTGCAGATGGAAGGAATCGTTCCAGAAATAAAACTATGCTTAAGCCTCGGTATGAATATTGATATTCAGCACTAAAACACAATCCACTCAGCATTAGATTGCTTTGTAATCCTACTGTAAACTCTTGCTAAACCCAACGTGAGTCGCTATTATTATAAATAATCCCTCTGTGTGTTTTGTGGGATGTGCTGGTAAATGCCTGGCACAAACCCCCCCCAAAAACAAACTCTCACGTACGCTTCCATATTCAGTATTTGCAGACTAATACAGCATCACTTATCTCAATTTTTTGATGCTACCGATCACACACAAAGCTGATGGCAGCCCCCATTTATTGTCAGAACATTTACCTTTTTTGCAATGTTATTCCCTATTTTAGCTTATCACTAATGAGCAGGAAGCAATAAAGTAAGCCCCTCCTAGTTTTAGCCTTTGACAAACACATTTTTTAAAATAATTTCCTATTATCTAAATAGTTTAGAGATCTTCTTTACACGTTCTAAAGCTCAACAAAGCCTCGCCATTTAGATTTCTTGGTTTTTAGGTGTTATTCAACACCTAAAAACTGCTCTATTAGAGGTTTTTTAAAGTTCTAATTATTTACAAATCATTCAGCACCATACCTCTTAAACTTTAATATTTGCAACTTTTACAAAAGTTTAGTTTATTTCATTTTTACCTGGGTTGCAGTTTTGCTCATGAGCACAAGATGGACATCTAATCTAAGTTGTGATCTTCATCCAGAAATGATTATTTTCCATTCATCATTAAGATTTCTAAACTAATAATTCATGGCTTCCACTGGCGATTTAGTGTTTTTTCCAGGATTTAATGCTATAACATAACCTTCGAAACCTCTGTCACTAAATACTTTGCTGAGTGAAGATTTCACTCATGCATTAGAAAAATAATGGTAGTAGTTCAAAAAATTTTTTTTACTGAGTAATTTACTAAAACTTTAACCTAATTAACTAATAAGAAAATAATCAATGAGTTAATCATATTCTAACACAACTCAAAGCTGCAACCTCGATTGTAATTTATATAGAAAATTAACACACATGTACAAACCTTCTGCCTGCACTAAGATGCTCTACACAGAGGTGGAAGATAAGAGAGGATGTATCAAGTAACAATTATCCTAAATCTTAGTGATGTGGCACCGAGTTGGCTATCCGACTCTAGCGTGTAAATCTTATTACGTTTTTTCTTTCTATTGAATCCATCAACCAGTTGTTACACAAGACCTGGTTTAGTTCTGGATCTGCTTTAGTGGTGTTTCTCTTCGGCTGTGTTTGCGTGGAAATATGATATTTTCTTAAAAAAATACTTACTCAAAAACACTACTTTGTCATTAAGATGTGAAATTGTGTCCCCTGCCACCAAATAGGACTCATGGGAACTGTGCTTTTGACTTGCACAGTCACATCTAACTGCTTTTTATGGCATTGTTGGCATAATAGGGGTAACATCTCACAGAGTTTCTGGATCGCTGTAATTGGTTGCCCAAGTTTTGCTTTAACATGTTAATTAACTAAGAATATATCTCTTTAACTGCAGTGATTTCATTAAAGACTAAGATTTTTGGAAAATAATGATGGTACATAACTAATAGAAAATATTGTGATCTTGAGAAAAGTATCAAACTCTTCACAGCAAATAGAACCCTCCCAATTAATTGCCTTATATGTTGAAAATATGTAAAAAAAAATGTATGGTAATCCTAAAGGAAATGAAACTTAATCGTCAATTCAGTTTGGAAGACTCTTATCAGCTTCGCCTGAACTATCTTTAATGTCCCTCATTCAGCTCCAGGCAATCAACCCAGGGGGCCACACCTTCTCCGAAGCCAATCATCTTGCAAGAGACCCTTCGTGTAGCTACTGGCCCAGCTTCTCTCTCCCACACACAAGCAAACTTTCACCCACCTGCATCCCATCTCTCCTCCCTCATTCTCAGACTATCCTCAGTCCCACTCATCCTCTGGCTTATTCCACCACCTGTGTCCGGGCGAAGACCACCCAAATCCTTTTCTAGGTTACAGTACTCATTCAAGCATACAGTAGTAGCCATTCAAAATTTCCCCATTTTCCCTTATGGGCCCTTAGCTGGGCCTTGCCTGGTCCCCCCTAAAATTCCTTTTTAAACATCAATCTTTGTACTAAAATATTATTTCTGTCATGATTTGTGGACATTAAGATGTCATGTGTTGAAGCGTCATCTCCTGGACAGACCCCTTTAATTCAGTGAAAGGGTGGAGTCAGAGTTAAAAAAAAGGCACACCCAGGAGAAGGCCAGTGGCTGGAAGTTGTAGGGGATTGGGCTGGGAGTCTCAGGGGAGTAGGCTGCCATTCGGCTGATGTTTTACTCATAAGGGCGAATTTAAATGACTGCTACTGTACATTGATTCACAGCATGAAAGTCTTGAACCCCAGTTGGCCTCGACAGATGGCTGCTCACACTGAGCCTGGTTCTGCTGGAGGTTTCTTTCTGTTAAAGGGAGTTTTCCTCTCCACTGTCACTACAAGCATGCTTGGTGTGATGGATTGCCTTTGAATCAATCAGTCGATGCAATTAGCTGGTTTTACTTTACTCATTTTGAAGAATATAATTGTGTTACTTGTATAAATAAATTGAATATTTTCTAATTGCAGCTTTTCTCTGTGTGAGTCTCTCCAAACTTCCTGAACTTAAGGCAGCTCTTTTGTTTCCTCTCTTTCATTACTGGGTGAAATGATTTATCCATGTGTGTCTAGCCTTAGTTACAGACATCTTGACATATTTTAAACTTCCAATAATTATAAGATTTTAACAATATGTTTTAGCATCCTAACATTTATCCAGTCTTATAAACAGCAGCTGGTAAACATTTAAATGTGCATTCATTTTAAATGCCTCAACTGATTAAATCTTTATTAATAACATCTGTGGTGAATGGTGTTTATTGTTGCTTGGGAATTTATTCATTAGAATGTAAAGATTTAATCATAAAAAAAAAGTAAATTGAATTTTATTTAATGGAAACAATAACAATCCAGTGTATAAGCTGTACTTCAATAAACCCTAGAAGCACACCAGATGGGGAAACATTGACAGACAGAAAGACTCTTACTTACATATAACCGATGTGTTATCACATGTCTGCTGCTATAGGGACTCCCTTGGTATTTGATGGTGAAATGCTTCAGGCAATGGGATTTGCAATGGATCTCATTTTGCTTCATATCGTTGTGACTTTTGTGTTTTATGGAAGTTCTTTCAGATGGGGTCTTAATTTTACTGTAGAGCTAACCTTGCATCTCACTGCTGTTAAACAAATGCTAACTTAAAGTTATAGTTTGATTCCAATTTTCCACTTTATTGTAACTGTTGTTAACGTTGTGCAGATGCTTGTGTTCAGGATTAAAACCATGCTTTGTTTTTCGAGTATGCACGTGTGCCAAATGGACAAGGATGTAATAAAATGTTTTATATAAATACATGGATCAGTATTTCTATTTGATAATCCACACCCTTGCCTTTCCCTGGGGAATTAACATGACATGCCATTCAAGTTAGTCAGATGAGTATTGATGTTTATTGGATAGAAAATAGTAAAAGATGTGTTGCCAAAACTCAATGTATTACCACAGATAGAGCAATAATTTGAAGAATTAAAAAACGACTTGATCTATGAAAAATGAAGCGGGAAAACTTGAGTTTTTTGTTTTATTACAAACGGTGAGCTGGATGCTCCGGGACAGTAATCTATGCAGCTCTTTGAAGTTTGTCAGTCATCCACGTCATAGTCATTCCAACAAAGTAAAAAAAAAGTTAAGAAATAAAGCACTTAACGTTGTTTTCCAAGTTTGAAGACGTTTCACTTCCCATCCAGGAAGCTTTCTCAATTCAGAATATGCTGTTCTTTGTTGTCTACTGCAAACTAAAGATACATTTATTCATGCCTGAATTTAGGGCCACTATAGATCGGGGGTCCTCAATGTCCTGCACCTTTAAGATGGCTGCCTTGATTCCTCAGCACACAGTCAAGTTCTCCTGTTAACCAACCATTGGACATAAACCTTGTTCGATAAACTGCAATATTTCATTCTACTCTTTCTGTTTGAAAACTGTCTCGCATTCAAAATAAGAGTTTTGTAGGGCAGGCCTTAAATAAGACCAGAAGTTTTTATCCACCCGAAAAATGTCTGATTGGTGCATCTCTTAATTTTAAGCTCTTAGAAAAAAAGATTTGTTGATGCCACTAATGCTGTGATTGATTTAATATCTGCTCTGTGTTTTAATATTAAAAAATCATAAATATCCTGATTTTTCTGATCAGGCAATGAACATCATACCTGTAAATAGTGTCCATTAGATGAACTGAAATAGTTCAGTTCATGCTTTTAGGGTTTTTTCCTCAATAATCAAAGAAGCCCCTACCTCCTACCTAAAGCTCTAGTAGCACACAGATCCAGGAGGTGTGCCAAGAGCAGCCTAACTCTAAACACTCTTGGAGCCAGAGCAGAGAAAGCAAACTCTGGGAAGGTACAAGATTGACGTCAGAGAAAGCCACATGTAAGAAATTCCTTCCTAATTACCGGAATGCCCTGGCTTTATCGTTTAAAGAAATCCCTGTCATAATCATCTTTTAATGTTTTCCCTGCTTTTATGCTCCTACCTTTGTGTTGCATCAGTTGTCTGTGTTTTCACAGATTAACCAACACTAGGATTTTAAATCCTCTTTATTTTTGCTTTTCCTGTTTTCTCCCTTATCCTTCCACCCCTTCAACGTACCTTCTTTTTTCCTCTCTACCCTTAGTTCTTATGCTTCCTCTGCATCCTTCCTTCCTTTTCCACTCCCCATTCGAGGTAGAAATGTTAAAATGACCCTCAGCCCACTTCAGCAGTGGATTTCTGTCCTTGCTACTTTAAAGCTTTTGAGTTTTTAACTGATTTTTGCCAACTAAAAGTAAGTTTGATCTTCACATTTTATTTCGTTTTCTAGGAATGTCTTGGAAGGAGGAAAGTTCTGAACGTAGCTCTCAAATAATACCCCCAGCCCCTCAATATGCATCACTGTTGCTTGAGAATGCAGCGTTTGATTCAGGTGATAAATGATTGGATTGGTGGCCTTATGGCAGGAAATGAGCTCTCATGTCAATCTAAACTGCAATCCTTCCCCACATTTCAGTCAGTAATTAATCCTCCAGGACAAATAGCTTTATATAGTGCCAGCTGCCTTTGGCGGCTTCTCATTTGTTTGAAAAACTACTCTACATGAATTATTTAGAACTAATCACACTATTGTGTTTTTTGTTACATGTAAAGACTCTAAATATTTAACATTTAGTGTTGTAGGGTTATTGTCAATGAAAGAGTTGAGATTTTTCTAAATGTTATACTTGAATTTATTTAAACTATTGAAATAAATTAGGAAGCTCCATCTGTCTCTGACATTTGTTACATTAATATGTAGCCCAAAAAAAAGAAAAAAAACCTTGACCTCAACATTTCCAGAATCAATCTCTGTATATCTGAATTGCTTTGACTCTGTTATGTTTCCGCTGATCACTGTATAGCAGACAGATGATTCTCTTCCATTTCTAATAAAGAGCCTAAAAAATATAACATTAGGGGCATTTCATTTAAGACAGTCTGGTATCTATTGGTGAT
Organism: Cyprinodon variegatus; assembly: GCF_000732505.1. NCBI lineage: Eukaryota > Metazoa > Chordata > Actinopteri > Cyprinodontiformes > Cyprinodontidae > Cyprinodon > Cyprinodon variegatus. Next base: position 549,897 of record NW_015150774.1, read on the forward strand.
GCTAAAGAGGAATACAAGGGGAGCGCTGTGTCTGGTCAGTTTGGAGTAGCATTCGACACTTTAACCGTGCATCAGACTCATTTTGATGTGCACCATGACAGAACAGATAACAGGATGTCCGCCTTGCCTTATTCCTTTAGAAAGACCAACACTACAGTTTAGAACAGCATCAGCTGACGAATAGACCCACTGCTGTGGATTAAATAGTAGAAAATTAAAGGGACAGGGAGTATTTTTGTCTTTCATCATCGATGTGTCTCTAACTCTACTTTAAAACTAAGTATATAAAATGTCATTCAAGCTGTCTGGCAAATTTATTGATGGTTTAAATGCTGTTTTGCTATTTTACACTGGTTTTAAAAAGTATTTAAACCCTTGATAAAATATCATCTTTTTCCCTGCAATTAAAATTTGAGAAGTGAATGGAAGAATAAAAATAACCTTTATTTATGCTTAATGGGAAAGTGATGTTGTACCAGATGCAAAGTAGACATAGACAAATTTTATTGTCAAGTTGACAGGCCAATGGAAGCAGACTTTTTCACTCAAGATAAAATTATGATTTCATACAGTTAGGACAAATTTTCCACCTAAAAAAAGAGAAAATACTGTAAATTGTATTCAGATAAATCTGCAACCAAATAGGGTACTTTTATATTTGTATTAGGTTTATATTCTAGGTTATATATTTACCTGAATAACTTAAAAACAAAAAAAAACAAAAAAACAAGTACAATTTACAAGATTGACTTCAGTACCTTATTTTCCAAACATTAGCAGGAGTGTAGGTTAACAAGAGATGGTTGCATATATTTTTTAGCTTATAGTTTTTAAGTTTACAGCTTTAAAAAGAGAAAGAGAAACTTATATTTTGTATTTAAATTTTTGATCCCTAACTATGACATTCAGACTCTGTTTAGTTCACCAGATAATCATAAATTATTACAAATACAGCAGCTTAAATAATAAAAATGAAGTTACTGGACTGCTGTATTGTCATTTGGTTTTGATGTTTTCATCAAGTTAGAAAAGTGGGGAAAATGCCTGGTTTACCAATAATTTCTCTAAGGATTTCCCTTATAATGTAGGGCACATTCCTTTGTTGCAGTTCTGACTTAAAATACTTTCTTTCTCTCCTCCATGCATAAACATAGTCAATGGAATAAGAAAAACAAATCGCAGAGCTGAAGAACTTGTACACAAACACTGACATGATTCAACAGGACTGGACATGCTTGGAATCACACCCATTCTCCTGGGATCAACATACAATAAGTACAGGTCTTGTGTTCTGCCAGCTTAGATTCTCAGTCATCCAGGTTACGGTAACTCTCAATTACATGAAGGCACATTTGGCAACAGGACTTTCTTTTACAGTTAATGATGACACACTGGAAAATTAAAGGGTTTAACACATTATGGATTTCTACAGCTTTTTATCTTTTTTGTCACACATGAGTAACATCGTCAGGGCTGTTTTAAAACCAGACAAAAACACCCAGACACACACACACACACAAAAAAAAAACTCCAGTTCATGGGCTGAGATTTCCTAGATGTTTTTTCAGAAACGAATGAATTGGCCGTGGTTTTTAACAACCCCCCACATAATAAAATCCTTTGCTATGGTGGCTCAGGCATAGGCACAGTTGTCATTGTAGTTTGATTGACCACAAGTTACCTGCAGCTATTTTTAAGGTTGTGAGAGTCTTACTGACTGTGACTGGATTAATGTGGCTCAGAATAGAAAAGAACAACAGATATTAAGTACTTTAACCATTTCCAAGTTAAAAGTAATGTTTTCATTAGCTTTGTCCATCCTTAGTTCTGTGGAAGCTTTGACTGCTCACTCTTTGGTCTTTTAGTTTGTTGTAGCAGAGAAAAACAGTTGTTTCTCTTCCACCTGAAAGAGGAACACTTCCCCCTTGATTGTTCTGTTTTGAAATATTCTATTTTTAGTTTGACAGAGTCTGCATATGAACCTTTGTGTTTTTATTGTTTCTTTTTAGCAGAATATGGGTTTGGTGAAAGTGCTCTCCTCTCTTTTAACTGTAAAATACAGTATTTAAGAATCCTCTATCTCTCCTTCTAGTTTCATAGAGATTTTGTTTTTCTTTCCACCTCTAAGTCTCAACATGTCCTCAATTTGAGCATTTGATTTATGGCTCAATTTGATTCATGGTGTGGCTGATTGCAGTCAACTGATTGGAGGAGAACCAAGTTGTACAGTATCTTTCACAATTGGTTGATCCCATGGAAAAGATGTCTAACAAACTTCAATGATTAATGTAAAATAATATTATAATGCTAA
>NW_015150774.1:552335-553700 GCF_000732505.1 Cyprinodon variegatus
ATATATACATATCAGGGCTCGATGTTAACCATCGCCCGATCGCCCGGGGCAAGTAGTTTTTATTGTCGGGAGAGACAATGGCAAGTGCAATGATAGCAAAAACAAAAATTATTTATCACTCAAAATTACTTTAAAATCACAGACATTCGATGAAAACGACTCAGAAGCGTTGCCGGCGCCATTTTTGTTGTTTTGTACACATTCTCGCGTGATTTGGAAAAGCTGCTTAATTTTCCGCTAGATGGCGTGATTTTTGTCCGGGAATTGGCGTGAATCAGACACATTTTTTTTGACTTAGCAGGCTAAAAAACAACCACAAGGCAAAAAAATGTATGTACAGTAACACACCCACCACCTATTTTACTCTCCACCCATTTCACCCCCCACCCAGATAACCCTATATTAAAAATTATCGGTCAGGGATTAGGAAAACTGGCATAATTGTATGCCATGCGCACAGTGTAAATATGGCTATCATATGGCAGTCTTCTGTACAGTGATGCAGGTCTTACATTAAAAAATGTTCATTAATTTTTTTTCTCTTAGACACTGGAGAGGTGCATTTAAATGTTATAGAGCTAAACATGTTAAATTGGTGACCTGTTATGTTATTATTGTCTTGTTGCTGCATTTATTTTGTCAGGGAAAACTAATCCTGAGTCAGTTAAAGGTCAGGGAATTCTGAAATTATGTCAGACTGTGGAAACCCTGTATAAAATAACTATTTATAATGATTCTCTAGAAAAGTCACAATATATTAATAGTATCATCTTGTATAAACCTACCGTGACTCTAAAATAAAAGTTATTCATTTGTGACATTGACTTGTGATTTATCTTAAGTTTTTAACCTGTCAAGTTTTTTTTTTTTTTTTAGATTTTTAACATTACAATTTATATTTTTCCAAGCACACAACAGTTTAAAACAAAGTTTTATTTTGAAAAGAATGTGCAGGAAGGATGAAAAGCATGTTAACACGGTAATGTAGGCTTGAGTTCATTATCTGACGCATGCATATACACACCACGAACCTGTAAACTTAAAAAATACTGAATTACAAAAAGAAAAAAAAAAATTGTTTCATTTATATATGTATACAAAAATGAATATTAGGAACTATAATTATCTAACCTTATACTGGGCAAATAAAAATTGTTTCTGGGCAAATGAAATGTGAAAGTCACTTGTCAAAAGGGCAAGTGGTAAAAATCCTTAACGTCAACCTGTGTGTGTGTGTGTGTGTATATATATGTATGTATATATATATATATATAAATAAGAAAATGATTTTTAAGATTAATCAGATTAACTACATATGTGGATGCATTGTATACTGTATATATCCCATGCGCCTTTTCTTCCTTT
>NW_015150774.1:553730-561507 GCF_000732505.1 Cyprinodon variegatus
GCAAGTAAAAATTGTTTCTGGGCAAATGAAATGTGAAAGTCACTTGCAAAAAGGGCAAGTGGTAAAAATCCTTAACGTCAACCCGTGTGTGTGTGTGTGTGTATATATATATATATATATATATATACATACAGATATAATTTTTTTTTCTTTTTACGGTCCTTTATTCTAAAACCTAGATCTGGACTGTAATTTCTTGCATTTCCATCAGCTTTTTCTAATTCTCATTTTCGAAATATTGCATCAGAAAAGCTTAATCCATCCATCCATTTTCTTACACGCTTGTCCTGAGTGGGGTCGCGAGGGGTGCTGGTGCCCATCTCCAGCAGTCAATGGGCGAGAGGCGGGGTAGAAAAGCTTAATGGAAACTGCAAAATTTAAAAAACTCTCCTTAAGTCACAAAAAGATGTTTTCTTAATTTTTTTTGTGAAAAAGGGTTAATGCGCAAAATGGGAGGTACTTTATCCAAATCAGCTGTTTCTGCGGTGGCATCTTCCCAGATTTTCCAGTTTTGCTTGTAAACATAGCAGGAGGTAACGTGACCATTACTAACTGACATATTAATATAAGAACTCGGCCGCTAGCAACACATTCATTGCAACTTTCCTCCATTACTGAGCTGTGGCTGGTGCTGGATCAATTTGTGACATAATGTGGACATTGGCGACATTAAGGTTTCATGGCTTGTTTTATTCGCTTCATACCAAATAGAAACACAGAAAATTAGCATTTCCATCTTTTCTTTTTTTCTTTTTTTTTACTTTTAGAAATTAACTTAAAATTTGTATTTCAGTTGAATAGAAACATGGCTACTGACATCTGAGCCCTTTTAAGTGGAGAAACAGGCAGGAAATGTGAAGCTGTTCAATAACTTTATATGAGGAAACGAGTGCAGCAGTAACGTCTGTTGGGATGGTGACTTCATCGGCCTTAGTTTAACATGATTTTATCTTGAAAACCAAATGTTCACAAAGATAATTTAGATTCAATTCAGAGCTTAATGGTGGGATAGTTGACGTCTGGGTGACCTAAAAAAAATCTCTAACATCTCTGAAACAACAGCAGCACGTTTTCTTTTTTTTTTAGTTACTTATTTATTTTTTCAGTTTGACAAATGACCTTTTTAAAGTACACAAACTCTAAAGCTCTAAAGAAGCAATAACCATTCAATCTATTTACCGTTTATTTTTCACGTCGGTGGTGTTTCAGCTGAAGCTCCTCCTATTTGATGATGCGATTCAAGGTATAAACACTGCATCTGAAATGCAGAGTGGGGAACTACCTGCGGGGCTCACAATCTTCACCATCTATTTTTTCCTCTTTGTATAACTTGTGGACATAATCAGTGTCCACAAGTGTTATATTTCCCCCTTCTGCTTTATTGTGGACCTTCTTAACCTGACAGTTTAGTGCTCTGAAGTGTTTGTTATTGTGGATGCTGAGAGTGAAAAAGGAACTTGACATATTCTGGGTTACTCTCTCTTACAGCTGTATAACTTGAGGTTCTTATAATACAATATGTGACCTTTAACTGTGCTCTTTCAGATGATGTTTGCATTTTATACTCTAACCAACAGAAAGACCGTTTCTCTCTGCCTACTGGTCCTTTCTGTCTCATTCGGATGTCTCAGTTTCTTTTATTACATTTTCATACTGTTCCCGTCTTGTATGTCAGTGGGATCTCCCATCTCCCTGTGGACTCACTTACACAGCCTGCCTGCTGCCAGACCACATGGCCTCTGTTATTGTGATCAGTGACTGTGACCATGTGTGGGAGGCACAGGGAGAGTGATAAATTGTAAGACCACGTTATCTGACTTCAATCAAAGTGCTGACCTTTAACTACGGATGTAGGCCTAGATATAATCCTTGTGGCTACTTCATTCAGTCCTGTGTAGAGCCTCAAAAAAGCTCTGCTGTTCTTCAATAAATTGAAAATACTTATTTAAAGTTGTCCTTATATGAACCAAATATGTTTACTCAATGTCCTTCTGCAAGCCTTCCTTTAAATGAGTGTCATGAAGCAAAGAGGAGAAACAGGGGAATAACTGCACTACATTAGCAAAACTAAAGCACTCTGAATGGACATTACTTTAAAGAATCAGACAAACTCTTTCCTCAAAAACATATATTTCTAAATTTCGACATGTTAGCACCCTGGACACCATACGTTTTCTACAATTCAAATAACAAGATGAAAAAAACATGATGAATTTAGTTTAGTTGTAATTAAGTTACGTTGAAAAGACGGCTTGGCATTAATAGACTTAATGTTGCATTTTCTAGTGCACAGATTTTAATAAAACTTTGATTATTTCAATATTGTTGAAAAATAATTTATAAATTGAACAGAATGTTGCTTAAATGAAAAAATGTGGATATAGAAAACAACAAAACATATCCTAACATATTAAGAATAGCTATGTGAATAGTAATCTAATTACTCTGGGTGAGTTGTTTGAAAATAAACATATAATGTTGTTATTTTTGCTCACAATTGTACTGTTTAGATTGAGATTTATAAGCCGGTGCAATACTGTGAATCAAACATTTAGTGTTAATCTGGAGAATAGTTAGAAAAATGAGATGTGGAAACGAAGGCAAATAATAAAAAGGTTTGTAGATGTTTTCTACACTTGTTAAAATGTTGACGAATTTTAATGACATATTAGTCTTTTTTTAACAAATAAGTACTGTATGATGTAATCCACTACTAGTTTCAGATTGTGTTTTATATCTTTCATTAATTATCAATGCATTCATTCTAAATGTGGTTTGCAGCGTTTCGGAAAGTTATTATTTTAGCTGAAGCCTGCATTAATTTAAAATATACAGTTCCTCCATGCTTCTCATATTTATCCTTAAGCTCCCAAACCTGTCAATTAGATGGTAATGTTGGTTGCTAACAGCAACAATATGAGTCACTATGAATGGAAATGTACAAATGTGAGAGCTTAAAAAGTTTTTTAATATATTTTCAAAAGGAAATACTTTGTAGAAATAACATTTTAAGGCTAAATTACCTCTTGAAGGAATACCCTAATGGACAGCAACAAATATGCTGAGAAATGCTGTACAGTTTAAGCCAAACCAGGAACCTGCTGCCCTGCAACCAGGGAAGGTTTGATAGTAAATGTGAGGTTAAGCGGCGTAGCTTGTTTTAAGGCTTAAAAAGGAGCAGAGTAGCTGGTAAGCACAGCCACAACATCAACAAGTGGTTTGTAGCAGAGCTGTGGTGGGAACTTACTCTGAATGATATAGTAGAGCACACAGTCGGGAACCAAAAGCAGACAGTTAAAAACCTCCATGAAATTTTAAAGTGTTTCTGTGGTTTGTTTGTTTTTTCATTTACCTTGTGTTTAGCACCCAAAATCTACAGGAAATGCAACTGACTCGAGTTAAGGAAAATTAATTTGTGGATTTATGCTAATTACAGATAAACAAATTACGTTTTGGGTTAAATCCCTAATTGAATGCAGATATGTAGTTTTAAGAAGAAAAAATATACAAGTTTGGTTTTTTTTTCTTTGATTGTGTGGGGGGAATAAACTGTTTTTGTAAATTAATCAGTGAAATTTGGTTGTATTTGTGAAAATGCTAAAACTCTGTTTTACTCATCAGATTTGCTGACAACAGACATGCAGACACAAAGATTATATTAGAAACAACCCAGTTTTTTGTGTTGGTGTAAAAACATCACATTTCTGAGGGACTAGAAACTAATGGTTTTAAACCACACAACTTAAAAATATGCAGTTTTTCTTTATTAATGGAATGCTTGAATCTTTTTTTTTTCTGAAATTTTAGTGTCACAGAGCCTCAAAGTTTTGAATTTCCTTCGTGAACAAAGGCAAAAGGTTTAAAGAAATTGAGCAGGGACTTCATTAATAGACTTAAAATGGTCTTTAAAAAAACAAGAAAAAAAAAGGTCTTGGGGCTGCACAGTGACGCAGTGGGTAGCACAGCTGCCTTGCAGCAAGAAGGTGCCGACTTCAATTCCCGGCCAGGCCTCTTTCTGCATGGAGTTTGCATGTCCTCCCTGTGCATGCGTGGGTTCTCTCCAGGTACTCCGGCTTCCTCCCACAGTCCAAAAACATGACTTCTCTAAATTGTCCTTAGGTGTGAGTGTGTGCATGAGTGGTTGTTTGTCCTGTTTGTCTCTGTGTTGCCCTGAGATGGACTGACCTGTCATAGGCACCAACACGCCTCACAACCCCACTTCGAATAACCGTGACAGAGAATGGGTGGATGGTCTTAATCAATCAGTCAAGAATTAGGTGGCATTCAAAATGATCAGTAATATGTGCATTGTTTTAGAATTAAATAACTTATAAAGATCCTAAATACAGTTCTCTTATAACCCGTTTTGGATATTAGACATAAAGACTTTAATGTCTGACTGAAATTTCTTAAGGGCCACTTTAAAAACTCCCAATATATCTGAAATACTTCAGGCTGACTCTGCATTGGAACAACATTGACCTTTAATGTAAAGTTAAAAGTTAAAGACATATTCTGGTTTCTTCCTTTGTTCTTTTTTTTTTTTTTCAATGTTGGCATATTATAAACCCAAACGTAACTTTAAAACAAAGCGATTTGTAAATCTTATGTATATACACCAATGTATATAAATAGTTAAAAAATGCACTGATAAAGATCTTATTAGATTACTGTTAAATATTTTATTATCTCATCAATCATGCATCTTTTGTTGTTTTTATTAATTAATTTTTTTATTTTTTGCTGAAAAATGAAATAATCAGAATGAGATTATTAGGAATTTAACTTCCAGCTACACAAAAAACATATTCTTCATACCAGATGAATCAGGACTGGGTCTGATGGCAGAAGGCATGTGCAGGATGGATGGATGAAAGTAAATTATATTTAATTTTTACTGGTTTAATGTATGTTTAATACTCATGGTTCAAAACCAACCATTGAAAACAGGTGTTCTCCTTTAAAACAATAAATTCTAGCAGTTTGATCTTTTTTTTTTTTAAGTAATGTAGTAGAAGTGTCAGTTGTTTCTGCAGTCAGTAACATGGATATCTAATTTTGGAGTGAATCTTCTCATATGCTGGCTTCCCTGACAGATTATCTTGTGGTTTAGAGTTGCAGTGACAGGTTGGTGTTGTTGGCACTCTCTTGAGGCTGGCTCCGACTTTGGTTGTAGCAGAAGGACAATTTTGGTGGAGCCTCAGCAGACAGGATGGCATAGTTGGCAGAGTTGAGGGTGGCAAAGCTCTGAAGCCGATACTGAGAGCTGGGAATACACCAGACTGGGTTGTAATGGACCAGACAGGTTGGCGTGGCCCGCTGTGTTGTGAACTGTTGGCCATGTTGAAGCAGAGGAGGCCCAGTCGGACTTAAAGGTGTTTGTATGTGATTGTGTTTTACTGTTATTCCTAAGGAGGCATCTCCACACCCACCCGCACCATGAAAACTTTTCTTTTATTTTGAAGGGATTCTCCTCAGCTTGTAGGACAGAGTTTACATCCACTGAACCAGGCACTGCTTTCTCCAACTCTCTGAGCCAACTTGTCGTCTTGCCAGCCATCGGTAACTTGGCATCCCCCCTCTTCCTTTTTCCATGTGGCGATCACGTATGTCTATCCACAAGGAAGTCTGTCGACGCATCTCGGCCTTTACAAATGAGATATGACACATGGACATGCTGTTTTATGTCAGAAGACTGAATAATGTTTAAAAGTTCTATATATATTTAGAGGCCATGTGAGTGATACTGCATTACACTTGGGAATACATGCTGAGACGCTCCCATATGGTACAGGTCACATAGGTCAAAGCATTAAAGTATCCATCACATACTGTCACTGATTGGTTCTTGTCTCTACATAACAGAAAAATACAGTGCAGGGTATTTATTAATGAATTTTTTTTTTTTTTTATAAAAGATTCTGAAGAATATGAAGCACAACAAACCTGTCTACATTAGAGCTTAAAGACAGTCTTTCTGGAAAAATGCTGTCCTGTTGAAGTTTTTTTGCTGAGTCACAGTGCTGCGTCTTAGCTTTTATATATCTAAACATTTTACTGGCATTTTAATTAAAACTGGAGAACAGAGAACAGAAAACTGAGCGATGCATTAAAAAAGGTTTCTGTTACAGTGAGAAATTAGATTTTAAAAGAAAAGTAATGATATTGCATTATCTGAATACTGAATGCTGGAATATAAATGGAAAGTTAAATGGATGAAAATCTTTGGTTGAAAAAAATTGTACGAGGGTGGTCAAAATCTAAAAGATTTAAAAGTAAATAAAAGAAGTTTAAAGCGGAGATAATGAAGAGAGATAAGAACAGGCGTAAAGGAGTCGTTTTTTTTTTCTTGTTAAAAGTCATGCTGGATGATGCCTGATGGATTCACCACTAGCCCTAAAACAGAGAGTTATAGTAAATCTGCATCGATCTTAAATCCCACATTTGGGATAACCGGCCTAACGCATCGAACCAGAGAATGAAGATCTATGGTGGAGATACCAGATGTGTCACCAAAAGCCATAACCTCTGTTTCTTTGTTAGTCATTATTAGTCATATGCATCACTCCAATTTTCTTGAGTAAGAAAATCATTGTTTTTCATTTACTTTGAGACAAATAACCAGAAGAAATATTATAGAGGATATTTTTTCTTCCCTTTAAGCGCTATCATTTAGAGAGATACAAAGCAGCACTAGAGGTGAGAATCCAAATACTAAATTTACTATTTGTTCACTACCGTGTTTTTGCTTGAGTTCTGTTGGAATCAAAATGCCAGTAAATAAGTTGTTAAGCTTTTATTGTGGTTTTTATCATCTAATCTCTTTTATCTCCACATCCAACCTATATCCACCTTAATAATATTGTATTTCTGCTTATTTATCCTATATGGAAGAGTGGCTTGAGAAATGTCAGCTGCTATTTATACCCAGAGAAATGGGGGACATAATGAAAAGGTGCCATATATTCTAATTAAACTAAAAAGCTAAAGATAAACTGAAAACAACCTTTAATGACATTTATTGCATAAGAGTTACCAATGAATGTTGCGGCGCTGAAACTTTTCTTAAAAGCTGGGAACCTTAGCTTCTCTTAAAAGTTCCACTCTGTGCTTAAAATACATGAAAGTGATGAAAATCCAAGTGTTACACGGTGAACTCTGTCATCTTTCCTGCAAATAGTAAAATGTGTTACCATTATCCACTGCTGTGACCACATCATCTTTTTATTGTATTTATTCAGGCTGCAGTGCTAATTTTAGTGAAATGACGTTGAAAAGACCATTATTCCTCAATTGTGGAAGAATGTGCTTCTCCCACTCCTGAGATATTTGTTTGTTGTGGTCTCCATGGAGATTTTCTCACATCACCATGTGTTTAAGCACTGAGCTGCTCAGTGTACCTCTGCTACACAGAAAATATACATCAGTCATAAAGCTGGAGAGGTTCCATTGAATATTTTTTTTAATTCATGTAGATTCAAAATCAATATGTTAAGTTTTTATTGTTTTGTCCTTCAATGAAAAATATATTTTGCAAACTGCTTAAGCAAGAGTGGAAAAATGGGGAATGAGGGTGACAGAGGGTAAAGGCAGAACTTACAGTTACAGCTCTTCCTTTGTGTGTTTGACTGTGTGTGATTCCTTGGCCTGTCTCTGGCCCGTTAAGTCTTGGTGTCATCTTTCTGCCATCTGCTGCTGCCACCCTACCAACACAAGCTGTATCATTGATGATACTCAGTAAAATCTCCTCTCCTCTCCTCTCCTCTCCTCTCCTCTC
>NW_015150774.1:564355-567210 GCF_000732505.1 Cyprinodon variegatus
ATATTGATTACACTGTATACTGTGCAGTGTGTAGCCTCCAGCAGTCTGTATTAAAATCTGTGACAATATTAAAAAAGTTTAGTTAGATTTTTCCATTCAGGTTAAATTACAACCATTAAAAGACATCTATAAATATTGATCATTCTCATGAGCAGCAAGAAGCAGCAACACAAAAAATTTATCTTTTTGCCATTACACATATACATGTGTAAAAAAAAAAAAAAAAAAACAAAGGTTTTAATAATAATATATGCTTCAATTAATTCCTGGCGGCGCCCATGGAGGCATGCACAACATCACCCCAGGAATCCCCATGTCCAAAACTTGAGTATAATTTGGATTTAAATTCAACTTTGTAGAAATGTTATTCTGATATTCATAGAGTTGCTACTAATTTCTGTGGAAACTGACATTTGTACAGATAAGCAATGGCATTTGGTTCATATTTTCTTTGTCAAAAAACAAAAACAAATATCTGAACTAATTTTCAAATTAAAGGTTTCAGAATAGTAAACCTCCACAGAGGTTGATCATTTATTTTGGTTTTACGGTATTAGGAATCACCTTGGGGTGTTGGCCTGCTGGTTAGAGCAGTGCGCTTGTGCACTGAGAAGGTTGCAAGTACCTGGTCGATCCCCACAGCCTCCACTCTGGGTTCCTGAGCAAAAACCTTAACCCCACACTGCTCCCCAGGCGCCGTGCAATGGCAGCCCACATGCAGAGAGTGAATTTCCCCATTGTGGGGCAATAAAGGGCTTTACATTCCCTCTACTATCTCCTGGTGTTATACTGGTTAACTTATGTTATCGATGCCAGGGATCTAAATTTAGAAATCTGTTTAGACTATATTTGAAAAGGCAAAGAGAAGCAAATTTACATTAGTCTTTAGTTCCTCTAAGATGTGATTTTAAAGCCTGATGTTTTGAGGGATCTTTGCTCATATTGCCTTCCTTTGTATTTTGCACAACTAAGTAAAGTTTAATGATCACTTACAGTAAAATTCTACATAACAAAATAATCAGACTACCTTGACAGTTGTAGCCCCTCTGTGCTATCAGGTATCTTTCTTTAATATTAGGAACTCAGCTTCCCGGTTGCAGCAGTAAGGGTAAAAAAAAAAAGACCCACTTCACTATATTCATAATTGTACTTTTTCCCATTGCCTTCAGTATCTGAAGACTCATTCACTGAGTTGTATATCACTGATCCGATCCTTTCTTTGTGTTTCTATTTGTGTAATGCACCACCGATGATTACAGAACTTAAGTGCTCAAATGGGAATCTGGTATTTGTGGTTGCCTTTGCTTGCTAATGTATGGCTTAATAATGGAATCTGTCGACGTCTGTTCCTGAGCAAACGTATTATTTGTTCCTAGGCATGTAATAATGTCCACCAGCTGACGTTGCAGGTTGTTTTTAACACCTGACGATGTATGATTCAGGGAGCGACTCGGTTCAGAATTAGTGCCCTGCATGTCAGTGTGCATGTGCATTTACGTGTTCGACAGACAGGTTTTGTTGGAACTTAATGTTCTTGTTGACGGGAATGTAGGATGATCTCGCCACATCAGCCGGTCATCAGCCCACAAGCGGCATGTTTGTCCCGTGTGGCCAGATGAAATGCTGATGCATCAATGATGTCACGAATATGGGTGCTAAAGACCTGCAGCTCCGGTCTGTTAATAACATGTTTCACTGCCTGCCTAATGGCATAAACATGGAGTCAAATATGTGCTGCACCATTGGGCTAAATCTTTCATTATATTGGACAATGATTCATACATACTCAGGCTAATTAACTCTATTTTTAAATGCACATCACAGGCAGAACCAGTTAAAATGTTGACATTTTTTTATTCCTAATATTATGTAAATTCTAATAAGCTGATGTAGTGCTTTTAGTAGTAGTGCTTCCACTAACTTGTCTAGTTAGTGGTATATGAGTAGTTTAAACTTTGAAACATGATTGTATGCCTGCAAAAGCAAGGATTGTGTGTCTGGATGTTACGTTTTTAGTCCAATAAATGACCAAAAGATGCCTTCTTTTATTGAAGAGGAGGAACCAGTGTGGACTGAGTGTATATTTGTACTCTCTTCTTCGAGACTAGTGTAAATTGTCTGTCCTGTGGCACATGGCAGTCCAAAAGATGGATATAGGAGGCAGGCAGGCTTCTCTAATTGTAAAAAGGTTTTCTGCTTGTTATATGATGAGCACTAAGCTGATAAGTTTGATAAGAAGCTATTTGATCACCATGAATTGTAAACGCTAGATTTTCAGTTGAAGCCAGCAGGAGAAGAACTTGGCTTTGCAACTTGCTTGTCTATCTATACTGGGTAACCCCTGACCATTGTAAATGGTGGGGGGTTCTGTTTTGGGTATTCCAACTTGAAACGTCAGGTGTCATTAATATTAATTGCTCCTTAAATGCCTATTGCTAAGAAATACAAAAAGAGGCTTTACTTTGACATAAATCAATACATTGAGATCTCCCAAATGGGGCATAGTCATATATACCTTTCCGTAAGGGCTAAAAACTATTTGATCATGATGACATAGGGCTATAGACACCGAGGGCCGGATCTATCAAAGGTTTGCGTGTATTAAAACGTGAGCTATTTCACTGCGCCCGCTAAAAAATGTACAAACTGATCTATCAACAGTGTGCTAAAAGGATTTGGTCTTTAAAACGTGCTAAATAGCGCCTCTGATCCATTTAGTACTTTTTCTGCAATGAATATGCAATATGGGGCGTTTACACGCTAAAGTGCGTCTTGTGGGAGGAGAACATGTAAATATATTAATTTAGCACTCGCAAAGTGATTTATCAAACATCAAACTTGAACGCAATTTTGCT
>NW_015150774.1:567939-577377 GCF_000732505.1 Cyprinodon variegatus
AAAACGCGCAAAACCATCATTTAAATAGGGCGTCTCCAACAGTTTTGCACCTTCCACCAGTTACGCAATCACTCTTGTTAAATCACCCGCAAACCATGGTCCAGCCACTCGCACAAAATTCCAGTTTGCGAGCGCAAATTACTGCACGCAAAATTGGATCTTGATAAATCCGGCCCCAAGTGTTTGTTCTGGTATCAGTCCTTTTTGAGCCTCAATAGAATTGCATTTAATGGGGCAATAAGAATACAAATAGATGTGCCTCCATCTGCCTGCAGTTACCCAAGAACTACCAGAAAGCAAGATCGTGGCAATATGCAGACCTAATAGAGCCCAACCGTCTGGCAATGCCTCACAGAAAAGTGACAGCTTGGCATGGTCTATGACCAACACATTTATTATATAAACTGTTCTAAGGCACCTTTGAGTTGTACTGAATCCTTCCCAGATCCTCCTATCAGAAAATCAAGGAAAAGGAAAATTCCTGTTACTATCAAGTGCAAACATGAACTTATTTATATATTCTGAGCAGTATTCAAATCTTATCCTTCTTAGAATAAACATTTTCATTAAATTTTTTCATACTTGAACTTTTCTTAAATATTTGCATAACTGCTGGAAATGGGCTAACTGGCTTAATCCGCCACTGACTTGTTTACCCACTGCACACATGCACATAGTAAGTCGGGCCAAGAGCTGTTGTTATTGTGAATAAACAAAAAGGGCATTGTTTACTTGCATACCAAACTAAAAAAAAATAGTGTAAAACACAAAAATAACTAACAACAACGGCACGATGCAGAAATCTTTCAGAAAAACTTTGTGTGCGGCCAGATTTAGCTACTGCCTTTTTAATTAAAACTATGTCACATAATGTAACAATACCCCTTTTAGATCTATTTTCAATTCAATTAAATTTAGATCATTTTTATATAGCACTAAATCAGAGAACGTCATGTCAAGGCGCTTTGCAGAGACGATACGATATTTTTTTATTTTTTCCTACTTGCTTTGATTCTGTTTTATCTTCCTGAATTTTAATCATGTAAAGCACTTTGCATTGTCTTTGTACTGAATTGTGCTATACAAATAAATTTGCCTTGCCTTGCCTTGCATTGTCAGATCAGTTCAAAGTTTTCTATCTAAGGGAAACCAGCTGATTGCATCGACTCACTGACCCAACAGCAATCCCTCACACCAAGCAGGCATGTAGCGACAGTGGAGAGGAAAACTCCCTTTTAACAGGAACTTCAACAGAACCAGGCTCGGCGTGGGCGGCCATCTGCCGAGCCCAACTGGTATTAACTTAAAAGCAATAAAAAGTTAAAGTAATTAAAGCAGTTGGTAACTATCAGGGCTGTTTGATAAAAGAAAAAAATGGTATGTAGTGATGTTGAGTAATGTCACAATGATAATACCGTCAATGAAGCACATCTGCCCGACAACGATAATAGTGAACATGGTGGTGTGGTACTTGTAATATTAACAGTAGTTTCTTTAAGACTTATAACTCTTGTAATATGTGACTTATTTATGATATATTGTGCTTTCCCCATACCTGTGTACGGGATAGACTTATTTTTTTAATGAGAAAATGTCCCCTTCCTAAACTTATAAAACCAATTATATCATTAAGTCTACACTTTATTTACTTCTTAATCTCTTTTTCAAATAAAAAATGCTTCTTTCTCAGTTCTAAGAATAACTTAGTATCTAAATACCTGCCAAAAAAGGACAGCAGGATTTTATTGGACCAACGGCACTAAAATGCTCTGCTAACACATTCATAATATGTGTTAGAATTAATTATCTGGGTGCCAGCAGCAGCAGCAGTGACACTCCCTCTGTGTGTTTAGTCATGCAAAGTCCATTTGACTCAGACCTTAATGAGGCAGGAGCCACTGCAATTGGCAGAGTTGACCTTAAAGCTACCAGTCAGGGAGTGAGTGCGTTTTTTCTTCTTCAATATAAGTTTAGTTGACAAGTTGGCTGAGCTTGAATCAAAGTGAATGATTCATGCTCTTGAGATTTAAAATGAAGGATAAAAGCATTGAGGCTGATGATGAGGATGAGGAAGACTGATGCAAACAGATTTGAGTGCATATTAATTAGAATGACTAAATTGAGCTCAGGAGGAAGTACCGTAAGAGGAGGAACCTTTCAGGATCTGAATGTAGGAATCGAGCATCTGCTGCTATCTGAATACATGTGACATTAGGAGAGGGGGTGAGAATTATGTACTAAACAAACATGCATAAATAGGAGAGTGTTTGTGTAGCAAGTCGGTCTGCGTCTCTATCCATCCATCCATCCATCCGTCCATCCATCCCGACTCGCGGGCTAAACCAGGCTTTTTTGCCTCCATGAGCCAAAACAGCTTTCTCCCACTCTGCACAAATTAGCAGCAGCCCACGCTCCACTTGCACATAACTGTCAGAGCACAGACGCTGCAGGAAGCGAGGAGGAGGGAGGGGAAGGTGAGAGAAGCAATGATGGGAGGAGGAGAAAGAAGAGAGGAGAATAACAGCAGAGGAGAGTGGGAGAAGGAGCAAAAGTGACAGTTACTGAAGACCACAAGTGGTTTTCGTTGTTCACTAAAGGACTTCATCACGGATCCTTGAGAGTTGATGTTTTCACATTTCTTTTTTTTTTTTTTGTTATTTTGTTTGTTTTTGTTGTATAGGACTTCATTCACGTAGGCACATTCTGTCTGCAAAGATTTGCAATGAAAGGATAAGGAGTGATTCATGGTGGGAGCAGACCACTTGGCCAGCTCCTAAGCTTTATCTTGTATTTCTACTTGTCAATAATCTATGAGCACTTAAAAACCTAAGAGTGGGTTAGACCGAGAGAGCAGGAGTGGGTGTAAATGTGATGAATGGAAATTGGCTGGGGGGTGGGTGGAGATGCTAAAAGGAACAGAACTGCAATTTTAGGAGAGGGTCTGAAAAAAGCAGAAAAGGCGCATTATGCAAATATTATCAGCCTAGTTACCTTCTCAAAACTATATTAAAAAAAAGGCACGAAAAAAAGTGAGAAGGCCTTTTTGGGACTAAACCCAACTCTCTCAGATGTATTGCCTCCATTTCTAAACATGTTCTAATTGGTTATTAGTCATAGTTGACATCATTTAGACCTAAAGCCTAATTATCAGACCCTTTAATTGGAAACATAATCAGAATCCAGTCCCCTTTTTGAAAGATGAAATGTGACACATGGACGAAAGAGCCAGGAAATGGACTGGAAGAGGGGACAGCAAGAGTACTGAAAGGTCAGACACTGAGGGCGAGGTGTGTTCCAGAGGACAACTGCTCTGTAGGTCACAGTGACCAGACTCTTGTCTGTCGGCCAGCCCCCGTTGTCTCCTCCTCCTCTTGCTGAAACATGTAGATTTTGGTCTCTGAATGTTCAGAATGCTGGACCTTAATCCTGACTTTATTTGTTTCTGCATTAGAAATTTAATGAGCTCTACTCGGGAGACTACTATCTCCCTGTTTGAGAGTTTTACTGGATTCAGAATTAGACTATCACATATCAGGGCACACCTCCCAGAAAAAATTTGTTTTCTGAGTAAGGTATGTTACCTTATAACCATTAAGCATAAATGAATCAATAAAAGGGATATGATATTCATCAATTTCACATCATTAATATTTGCTTACAACAGATTTAGAGTTCTGCCTTACAGAAAAGAGGGTGACTATCCTGAACTTGAATTAAGTCCTTTTCCTCATGGGTGACCACCTGTTTTGCACTCATACTGTCCAGGAATCCTTGATGGCTGCAAGATGAGCTCCATGAGCCTACCAACAACCTGGCATAGACTCCTCTACTTACTGCCAGTTTGGTCAATAGTTATTGAGCAGCTGCAGCTTATCTGTTGATCCAAATTTATATGCATGAACTTACTGGAAAAAGGTACATAAACCCTTTTGGCATCAGTAGGATTTAGATATAAAGCCAGATATAAGATATAAAGCCTATTAAGCCAGACCCTACCATTTATATTTGTTTGATTTATGAAGGATTAGTGACCACTTTTATAAAAGCAAAAGTTTTATAAATCTGCTCATATGATGCATATGAGTTGAAATGAAAACAAATGGTAGGAAAAAAGATGACAGCAGTTACCTTGGAGAAGTTGTTTTTGCTACCCGATCTTGGAGGCGTTTCATACCTTTTCCATTTGATTTTAAGTTTGCTCTACAGATATGTGGAATGTTGATGTTCCAGCAATTTTGCGCCAAAGTCAGACTGTTCAACACAACAGAAACTGGGAAAAGAAAAAATAGAAAAAACAAAAAAGAAGCTTATTATTACTATACCCTAGGGGGCACAGAATGTATGGAAACACAATTCCAAGAAACTGAACTTGGAATTGTTTGTTGGAAAACTGGCCAAGAAAACCAAAAATGTTTGTCACAACACCATACAGTATAGGCCTGCTAATCTGCAGTTGAAAGACTAATATAAGTTATTTGACCATGTTTTTGATGAAACCAAACACAGCATATTAGAAAAAAAAATCAGCTAAGTTGCATAAAAGTTTATACATTTTCTTAATTCAATTTTGCTGAACCAGAGTCAGGAAGTCCACAATTTTCAGTCTCATAAAGTAAAACATGCACAAGAGTTTGCTGTAAAAGTAAATTAGGTTCACACAATTAGATTCACACAAATAACCATTGCAACACTTTCTAATTATATTTAGGGGAATAGCCGTAGACTGTGGCAGTCCTGTTACATTGTTTAAAATGAGACACTGCTTTTACATCTGTCTCAGACAGGGTCTCAGGAGTCAGACTCTTTTTGTGTTCCTCTATAACTGAGAATGTTTTAACCTACTTTGGCTGCCTAGGGTCCATTATCGTGACAGATACAGCTGGTTCTGAGATGAAGTTTTGTCTGGATATGGTGGATGAGGGGAGATTTTTACCATGTTACAGGTAATAAATATTGCATGCTGCCTGGTGTGTTTTGCTGTTTTGGCTGGTCGGATCAGCTTTCAGAATTGCATTGGGAGTCTGGATTGTAGGCTATTGTTAGTCTCTGTGCTTCGACAAAGAGTCTCTTTTTGACTTTTATCAGACAAACAGGCTTAATAAAGAAACTATTTAAGAGGTAGAAAGTTGCAAAGAGACACAGACAAAGACAGACTTACCCACACAAAGCATTTTATGGTCAGTCGAAAAAAATATATTGTTTTAACTTTTTTTTAGACTAAAATTAATTGAATATTTTTTGTTGATCCATGCAACATACATTTTTCTAATACAATTAAAAGGAATGTAGGAATGCTGATATAATTAAGGTATAGCATAAAACTGTAATACACACAATATTTCCTATAAGAAGTCCTAGTTTTTCCTTGAAAAATTAGGTCCCTGGTTTGAATCCTGTGACTTTTAGCTTACACATATTTGATCTGCGTTTCTCTGTGTTGCCCTGTGATTGGTTGGTGATCTGCCCAGGTTATCCCCAGCCTTTCACCCAATGACAACTAGAGAGATGCACTAGCCCCTCAACAATAAATGGGCACAGACAATAGGTGATTGATCAATTGGGAAACTAAATGCAGTTTCACTATAATACTGTTTGGAGGTTTAAAGTAAAACAAAATGAACAAATGTGACTTTTGTGTTGTTCAAGAAAATCCCACTCAAACATTTTAAATGGCCGTGGTATGAATCTTATCTGAGCCAACATGAAATACCATTAATGTTATGCTATTCTCTTAAGCTCAGTTGCTTATGCAGAGGTAAGCTTTGTAAATGCTTTTAAAAGCCTTCCCATGGTCAAATGTCTCCAGAAGAATTTTCTATTATATGTATCTATTATAGATGACTTAAAGTTCAGACTCATTGTTTTTTTCCTCGAAAGGTCCCTGACACCATCTCAACCAGAGGCAAGCGTTCCCTTGTCCGGGAATAAGGAGTTCACTACAGGCGGGCTGATAGCCTAATGGCTTTAACATAGCTTTCAGTGTTTCTTACCACAGTCTCATTTAAAGAAAGAAATAGACAGTGGTTGCCACCTTATAATGCTTCTTAGAGTTTCCTAAGTGAAGTAAAGAAGTTGAGAAGGATTAGGTAGATTGCAAGTTAGATGTTTTTAGATCCATACTTTTCATATCAAGGAGTGTTATTATTTAAGAGTGGATCAACATGAGTACACATTCCTCATAGAGCAAATGTTTTGCAAGAATGATGTGCAACACTTGTCTTAGATATTTTTATTTCCAATCTGAATGATATATATTCTTATTAGGCTTGTCCCGATCCGATCCACGTATCGGATCGGGACGCCGATATTGGCAAAAAAATGCGTATCGGCAAAGCATGTAAAATGCCGATCCAGACTGCCGATCCAGTTTTAAAAAAAAATCTGGTCCGTATTTTCCAGTTTCGCCGATTGAAACGATCCATTCCACTATTTTGCGCCAGTGTTTCCCTGTTTTGCATTTTTATTAAAACTTACAGTAATACTTGCACCTTTAACTGTTTACAGTTTTACTGTTCACTGTGCAATTTCAGATTGCTATTCATAATTTTGTCCAGTTTGTGTTTATCTCTTAATAAACAGGTAAGTTTGTTGTTACCAAGCATTGTGTTTTATTCAATCTCACCTAATTCAGCTGGCTAGATGTTATCAAGAGTACTAAAACCCTTTTCAACATGAATCTTACAACTAAGGCTAAATACTTTAACTTAAACTTAAATACATGCTCGGATAGGCTGGTATCGGCCAGTATCGGTATCGGATCGGAAGTCCAAAAACAATATCGGTATCGGATCGGAAGTGCAAAATCCTGGATCTGGACATCTCTAATTCTTATACAGCCTCCTTTGCATTAAAATGTATTTTTAAACCCCAGATTTTTACCCACTATGCTTCTCGCAATTTATTTTGACTTGTAATTGATTTTAAGCATGCTTTAATATCAGAGTCCAAGAGTCCAATATAAAGAGCTTTATCATCCTTTCCAAAATTACTTTTTTCCTTCGATGGTAAAATTATACGTTGTCTTTTAGCCTGCTTTTTGTTGTAAGAAAGTTTCCATATAGAAGATATATTGAGGCTACTTTTTTGGCAGTAATTAGGCCATTGTTAAACTGAATAACGGTCTGATAAATGAGGATAATCATTATAAATAATGAAGCTATTACATTTTCACTAAGGTTCGGGTTAGTTTGAATAGTTATTGTTTTATTTATTGAATTAAATTCAGTAATTCTAAAACTTAAAAGGTTCATTTTAAAACTGTCTAGAAGTTTTAAGTTGACCCCACTGTCTGTCTAATGGCAGCTATAGACTGGAATCAGCTCCTCCTTCTCTGCAGCTTCGCACAGTTAAGCAGGTAAAGAAGATGGATAGATCTCATAGGTATAATTATGGCAAAAGCAGAAATCTGTAATGGGTCAAATCATTTTCCACGGCACCATCTTAGACTTTGGAAGTGGTTGGTTTTATAACCTTATGACCTGATCTGATTATTTCACCTCTTGCATTTGAAAAGCAAACGCAGCGATGTCGTTTGCTGACATTTCTTATAAGTTCAGTTTCGCATCACTCACAGTTAATGGACTGCCGTCTGCCACGATATGCTCTGTAGACGGGAAAGGCATTACCATTGAGATGGAAGGGGAGGATGTAAAATATGAATGAAAGGAACTCCCGGCTGCAGAAAACGACTCAAGTATTCTGATCTTGTCACGTTTCTGGTGTTTGGAAAGCCTTAAAATGTCATGGTTCTCTTCAGGTCTGTTAGATCTTTGTTGTTCTTATTCAAGGCATTATATCCCAAATAGAGCTGAGATACAGTGAGACTGTGGTAGCTTTAAATATAAAATTATCGTTTTTCTTTTTTTGTCCTTCCTGAGATTTATGTTTCATACCCTTTACATTTTAGATCAATTACATGGTTCTGATGGACACACATAAATACCTTTCATTGGAAAGGACTTGTAAAGTATTTTCTGTACATGTGATGTGGCCTGGCTTTGTAAACTTGAGGTTTTAAAATAGTAAAACATCACAAAGTTGCTATTTGTCATATTTGGGTTGGTTTGAGTAAACTACACTTCTCCATAATGCCAGTAAACTTTATAAAATGGGTCATAAAATATATTTATTGGAGTAAAGCATTTTTTTATGGGATTGAGTTAAAAGAAGAGAGCAGAAATCATGAATCCCAATATTGTTTTGCCTGTATACTGCAAATTCAAATGAGTAGGGTTTTCTTTTTATTTCGAAAGGACATTTTTGTTTTTTATCATATTAGGTAATGGTTGTTTTGAGCTGAAGAATTATATTTTTATGAAACCAAAATGTGTGTCTGTTTGGGTTTGTCTGGGAGAAGGGGGTAGTGAACGTCTGTATTATAAATAACCCTGATCAATAATAAATGACACAGATATTTAGAGTTGGGTCTGGGGTCTTTTGAGGAGATGGATGAAAGTAGCAGCCCTCCTTTCCACCACACAGTTAAACCGAAGACAAGAGCATACAGTAGAAAGCTGAAAGCTAGACATGCCCCCCCCTGCAACAGCCTGAACTGACTTGTGGTTATGAAGTGCACACTTGACTCGTGGGTATGTGTACGGGAATGTATGCATATTATGAGTCGGGAGCTTTGCATTACTTATTCATAAGCAATGTCTGCCTGCTTGCCACAATGTGTATTTCAGCATGCCTTGCAATCATTATGCCACATGTATTATTTAAGACACACGTGTGCTTGCTGACTCTAATGCAGATCGCTTCACTAACTACTTATCCTGGATACACTCCTTCAGACTGCTGCAAGTACCTACAAAATACTTTTTTCAAATGCAGCTGTTGCTTTTTCTCTGAAGTCTTTGTATTGCTAAGATCATTCAACTTTTCTCCTTTACTCCTGTTTTTACATGCAAGACTTGCTATGAAGACTAATTTATGTCTCTGATTCCTCTGGTCAAATGGTACGCTTGTGCCTTTAAGATCTAGAAGTTATCAAAATGTGTTGAGCACTGATGGAAATGAGAGGTCATTGGTGATCATTTTGGTTTGGTATCTCTTTAGGTTAAGAACCAAACAAATCAAAGAAAACTTGTGGAACTTAACCAAGCAGAATAAAGGTTTCAGCATTTTGCAAACTGCTTCAGAAAGTCTGCGTTCAGCGGATTTAGGGAATAAATGTAAATAAATCAATTCCTTTTACCAATTTACTGATCTGAAAGCCCACATCAGCATTGTGTTATTATTATTATTTTTTTTAATTTTATCTAATAAAAAGTCCACCAGATTATGTAATTTTGAAACTTTGAGGCACTCTGGTATCTGCATGAAGACCAGTTTCTATGGTTTCTGCTAAAAAAAAAGAACTTTTCTACAAGGTCAGCCAAAATATTTTTAGATATAATCACTGATAGAATAAGATTGCATTGACATCTTATTTATTAT
>NW_015150774.1:579607-612857 GCF_000732505.1 Cyprinodon variegatus
TGAAGCAGAGAGGGTGGGGGAGTGGCGTGAAACCTGTTTTTCTTCAAATTTTCAGTCGAAGTCTGCTCTCTCCTCAATGTTACAGACTGCAGCTTTAAAGGGTTTTAAAGATTCCTTCCTTCCTTCCTTCCTTCCTTCCTTCCTTCCTTCCTTGGTCATTGTTTGTTTTTACAGTCGAGGATCTTATTGTCCACAATATATTTGACTGTTTTTCAAAGAATTTGGTACATTTTCAAGGGGCGCATTTCTTTTTTGTTTTACAATTTTTTTTATATATATAAAATTTCTCATTTTTATGATTTTATAATAACTTTTTTAATAAATTAAATTCATTTGAGAGGTAAAATGCATCGGTGCTTAACATTTTTAAATGAACCCTCCAGTTATTGTTAAACGAACTAAATGTTTTCCAATGACAGAGCCGAACAAGTGGTGACCTTTTCAAGAAATGTTATTTCCTTTTGTGACATGTTCCTCCCTTACTATAGTCTCTGACCATCTTACCTTCACATCAACCTTTATGCATGTGTCAAATTTTTAGCAGTTTTTTTTTTGGTGTTTTTTTTTTTAGTAAAGTTCAGTTGGGTTTTCTTCTGCTGTGCTTCACTGCCCTCCCTGGGGGTAATTCTCCCTGATCTAAAAATGAAAGATGTGTTTGCCTTTGTGTGTTTGTGTGTGCCATTGTGGTTTGGGATCACCAGCATTAGCTGTTGCCGGTGTCATGGCTGCACAGAGCTCAGTTAAGCCTTTGACGTCAATGCCGTACAACAAGCTGATAACACAGACCTTTATCGCAGTCAGGTGTGTGGGTGTGTTGTCAGATCAAACAAAACTTGGCTTCCTGGATTCTGTGCCGTACTTCAGAAATAGCTACTGCAAACATACACCTTATCAGACCACCCAACATGCGAATTCCTACTAAAAAGCACACACACAAAAATAGGTGTTGTGATCTCACAGTTTGTAGATTTATTATCAGATCAATCAGGTCAATTTTCAGTACAATGGTTAATTTTGAGCACTAACTGCCTTTTTACATTACAAACTCCTGAATTATCTGTTCAGCCTCATTGAACCGCCACTTAAACCTATCTGTGATAACAGTTTTGCTTCTTAACAGCAAAATCTGGTTGAAATTATCCATCTTCCATCTGTTCTTTACGATTGTTTGTTACATTTGCTGCATTCAAAACTTCGACAGAAGATTAAGACTAAAATAGTTTTGCGTTCTTGTTTGGGACTTATTACAACACAGTCGAAACTGTTTGTCAGGTCAAAGTGAGCTTTTCTTAGAACTGCAGTGATCAGGGTTTTCCAGGCCAATAACATTATCCAGTTTGACTTTACGACTGACTTTTCTGATCCAGTACGAAATCCCAGGGCTCACATTAAGTTCGTATTGTGTCTGCTCCATCTTCTGTCACATAGTGTGCTATGCAGCAATCTATAGTGAATGTGTGTGGGGTCCATCATGCATCAGCCTGAAAGTCCCGCTCCCCCCGTTATTTTTTAAGATTACCACATTTCACCCTAACGTATATCGAAATGGTCTCGATCTCGATTGCTGATGGATAACGGCTCTAAGTCATGCTGCAGCACTTGTGTGAAATTCAGAATTTCTTATGGTGGTCTCTATGTAACAGAGAAGTTATGAATCAGATAGAAAAGGAAGCGGTTGGAGTATAATTTCTATGGCTTCAAAGCAAACTCCCCCACACTAATCTTTGAGGAAACATTATTAACCGAAACAGAAGAGCCACAAGCCAATAAGGACTTTTATAAAGTTTGTCAAAACGTATAATTTATTTCTCAACATGTTTTATCCGTTCGAGTCCATGTGGTTGACCAGTGGCGTTGGAGAATTTGAAAGGTTTGGGAGACACATTGGTTAGGAGGGGAGGCTATGGAAAGATGAAGTGCGGTTTACCAGCCACATACGACTGATAAAGGTTTATTTTCTTCAGATTGTTATCTACGTTATCAGCATGACTAAAAACGTGAGCAATTAAGATACTATTTTAATTATCTAATACAGAAAATTTAGTTTTTAATTATAAAGACTTCTTTTATTCATTTTGTACCTAATGATCTGTAAAAAGCAACCAAATGCTTGTTATTCAAATATTTGAAAAATGAGGCACAGATTACTTTAGATGTGGTAAGATAACAAGTCTTCTGTTAATAAAAAGTGACAGGTAAGGTCTCCTCTCTATTGCAGCGCAAAGCATTGTTTTGCCGCTGAACAATAACCATAATTATATATATAGACATTTTATCATAGGAGTTCAGTTCCTTTTTCCAACTTGCAGCTGAAATGTTCTAAAAGCAGCCTAGCTTACTGCAGGTTCCCTGTGCCTCCTCTGTCCGTCGTCCCCTTCACCACCATTACTTTTCAGTTACAGCTGATCGAGGCTCTATCCTGGCAAAAATCTGCTCCTGATTAACTCATAATATCACAGGACTAACGGGCTGATGCTTCTCTGTATGACCCTTTATGACTAAAACATGGTTTGCAGACCAGATTGACACATCATTAGTTCACAGCTGATGCATCTGTAAGCCTGTAGCCTATTTTCCTGAATTTACTTCAGGTTGGAAGTTCCTGCACGGTTCGGCTGATGTGATGTTATGCACGTCCATGTTAAATTAGTCTGACCTAGCGTTATATTCTAGATAGATTTTGTGGATACTTTGGAACGGTATCCTGCTCAACTCGGACACCAATGGCAAGTCCACATAAGCAAAAAAGAGTGGGGGAAAAAACGTATCAAGTATGTGCGTGAGCTATGAGAACTAGCAGAAGATTGCTGCAGTTCTGTCATTTGGCCACAAGTGGCAGAATCATTAGTAAACTGTAATGCCTCTTAAAATCAGGGACATTTCAAGGGACAAATCCAAAACGGGGACATCTGGTCACCCCAACAGCAGTAGTGGTAAAGCAAAGTTAAGTAGAGTTCTTTAAATGTTTATTCAGCTGAGCTGTCATTATGAAAAGGTTTTGTAAGAAAGGTTTTTAGCAAAGGTTAAATAGGGAGATGTCTGATGATACCATGTCCAGTTTGATTGCCCCAAAAGTAAAAAGTTTTGGGTACCCAGAGAAACACAGAGTAGAGTTTTAGACCTTTACATCTTTTGTTAATGTAGTGGAATAGATTCTTTCAGGGAGCAATAGAAATCGCAGGTGGAAGTCATATATTTGTGAATGTGGGGAGGTCCTATTGGATGGCTTTTAAATGTTGCTATTACCCCTTCCGTATCCTTATTGTGATGCCCATTTGGCAGACTGGCTACTGCTGCTTCAGATGAGATCTGCAAAAAACAAATAGAATTCAACTTTATTGTCATTACACTGTCACAAGTACAAAGCAATGAAATGTACAAAAAGTACAAAAACTCTTCAGTTAATGTGATTTTTTTTGTTCATTTTTTGGTTTTCCCAGCTTGTAAAGTTGATGAGAAAATCGGCCTCATTTATTTCTTTTTTCTCCCATGCGGTTAAAATTAACCATAATCACCAGCCTCCCCTCAATTTAATCAGTACATTTGCATAAACTTTCACAGTTGTGCAATTTTCCGCTCTGCAGCTTTCTGGACTTATCGATATGACGTGTAACATTTCACAACCTGTGTTGTCGACACCAATATGCACGGCTGAAAGCCATCCAAAAGCAACCACTTGTCAGACTGATTAACAGCAAAGTTCGCTGATTCTTTTTTTTTTTTTTTTTTTTACAATTATACTCTCACTGAGTAAGCTGCAGTTGGTGCTGCAATCTGTTCTTGATCATTTTTTTTCCACTTTTGAGAAAAAACAATCTAATTTATTTAATTATTATAAATATTTACTGTGCAAAAAAAAAGAGATTATAAAGATTATCAACGAAAAGCTACTACATGTCCTTTTTAGATAAAAATGATATAAAATGGATCCTCTAAATATAAAATTATCTGATTGTTTTTTGGGGGGGTTTCTGGGCATACAAACTGCATGACTGCCTTCATTATGAATTTTCCCTCCAAATACAGATGTCTTGGATGTTGTAAACAAGGGATCAGGATGACTGCGTGCTTTTTTGCGACACTGGCTTTTGGATTCATCTGGGTTCCATGTAAATCATCCCTGAAACAAAGCTGTCTTACATGCCCTAATCTCTGTACAATAACAATGTTATTGGGCTTTTTCCTAACAATTTGGAGTACAGGCACAGACTAACGTAGTTTCTGACAGCTTGTCTAAGCAGTGCAGAATGCCAGCAATGCTGACATCTGTGGTTATTGTATTGTGCTTGGGGCCAGTTGGAGAAAGCACTGATGTCTTTACTTCAGATACAAAATATGTTATTTGTCGTTAAAAAAAAAAAGTATCGATCTCAATAATATCAAACAAACGAGTGTCCTACAGATATGTGTTGATTATTTAATTGTACAGTATTTCTAGCATTGCTCTTGCTTTAGTGAGAGTGTGGTCAACACAAGGTGTTAACTAATTTCCTATATTTTTTGTGAGGAAATGCATTTTCAAATACAGATTTTCGTATACAAACAGCCTGCTGAAATAAGTATAATATATATTTATTCTTTGGAATATACATTTCAAACTTTAGCAATGTTTTAAGACGTTTAATATCCGATACAGTTTTTTCTTTTGTGATTGATCCTGTTTTTCAAAGCCTGTTTTTTTAGAATTGCTTTATTAAATCATTCAGTCGCTCTGTTTGCTGTTCATCATAGAAAAAAGATTAAATCAACTTGCTGTATTTATGAGACAAAAAACTCAGAAGTACTTTGAAATTAGCCTCATGAGACCATCCTGATCTCGCGAGCTTTCAAGGTTTCACTCGCAAATCAGTCTGGAGACTCTCCTTTAAAGAAAATTTGGAGCCGTTCACCAAACGAACGTCCAATCAGCGTTGGCTTTGAGGCGGGTTGAGGTGTGACACAACGAGAAACGCGACCGTTCAGCCTAAAGAACATGGCGGCTTCAGCCGATGAAACTAGCATTAGCGTGGCTATCGAGCAAGTTTGATGAGAATTACAGAGTATTTCTTCACTGAAAGAAGAGCAAAACACTGCTCTGGAGGCTTTTCTCAGAGGAAAAGATGTTTTTGCTCTTCTCCCGACTGGTTTCGGCAAGGGTAGCCTGGCTTGTGATTGTGTTTTCGTCGTCGCTCTGTTATTACGTCATATGCTTCGTTGATCTGATTGGTTTATTTGGCCCGTCTATCACCAACATAGGCCAATCAGCTAACCAGTATTTTCGCCCCTTCCCAAAATTAGCAAATCCATCTGGCGGAGTCAGGTTACTTTGAAATGTGTATAATAATATAATCAGTACACTGCAAAAACATTCTAGCAAAAAGTACAAATTTCTTAAATTACTAATATTAACCCTTAATTTGAGCAGGTAAATGAGATAGTTTGCCAATGGAATGAGCATTTTTACACCTGAAATAAGATTATTAGATAAAATGCACTTGAAATAAGACAATGAAATTGCGTTTTCTTATTTTAGATGTAAATTGTCTTGTTCCGTTGGCAAAATGTCTCTTTTACCTCCTCAGTCCAAGAACAAATGCACTTATTTTAAGAAAAAATTACTGATGTAGATTTAGATTTTTTTCCAGTGTAGTTGCAAAATATTTCGCTTGCAAGGTATAGCTGCATCTTCGTCAAGTTTACAGCAACTATCTGTGTGCTGAGTTCCTGTCTGTGTTTTTTAAACAGACAAAAGCCAGGAAGGAGTGTGTATGTGTGTGCATGTGTGTGTGCAACAAGTAGAAGATTAAATGTGAGCAAGTGCCACGGCTCAGTCAAAACATGAAGAGGCCCCTGTACAAAGGCCCGGGGTTTGTTTGGTTGAGAATGTGGCCAGAAGCTGACGCTGCCTCTTTTTTTTTTTGTTCAGCAGTGAATTAGGAGGTAAGGAACGAGTGACGCTTGTAAAATCCTTAACATGCCTGAGACTGTCCTGTGATGTCACTGAGAGAGGGAGGTAGAGTGGGAGGAGACCAGACCAACGGAGAGAGAGAGAGGCAGCTGGAGAGCAGAGCAGAACAGGCTCAGTGAGAGAAGGCAGAGAGACGAGACGCTCTGTCAGAAATTTGTTCCTGCTCTGCGTCTGCAGTGGAGAGGAACCTTGGTCTTTGTATTTCTTTCCTCTAAACAAAAAACACACTTTTAAAAAAATCTTTTTTTCAATTATTTTACTACACTCTAATACGAGGGGACAGCAAGTGGACAGATCAGCACAACTGATGGGTGAGAGCTTTTTCCTGCACTTTGACTTCTTTAGGAGGAGTTTCTGTTTCTATTTCTTTGCAGAATGTTTTTTCTCTCAACAGTTGCTTTTTCTATTCTTTATATTTACAATGAAATGCTTTTATTTTTGCTTCATATATGTTGTTTTTACGTCCTGCTGAGAAGAGCTTTTGTGGATGTGCAGCTTTGAGTGGTGACAGCGTTTAGTGAATGGTAGTAATGTATGGCCGGTCGGCAGCCTTCAGATGAATGGAGCAGATGGCTGAGCTTTTCTCTCTGTACAGTCTGCTGTGAGCACATGAGGCTGTTTGTGTTTATGCCTCAATGTGCTGGCTTACATATGAAAGGTTCAAAAAGTTCACCTTATCTAATGCATGAGTATGGATTGAATAAAGCCCATATTTTGGCTCCTTCTGTATTATTTAATTTTTTTCACTTTTGACACATCACAAGTCCAGATGTTTACTCAGATTTAATATCACAGACTTGGACACTTTTTGAGGGTTTGATCCACTTGAGTCAGACTTTGGGAGCCCTGGCTTCCTTTCGTCATTAAAAAAAAGTGAAAACAGATGAGAACAGTAAAAAAAAAAAGTGCCGGATCACCATAACACCTACTATCTCTAACTCCCTGTCCCAGGCTTCGAGGTGCAGGGCTGGAGCTTACGTAGCACATGCAGGTTCATTGTGGAGTTTAACTAGCAGTCTGCCATCATTGGTCAGCCCTCTTCCACAGGCCCCTCCTCTGCCTCACTGTCCAACCAACCGCTGGCTACAATCCCACCAGTCACCATGGCGTTTGCCTCCATCCTCTTTGAGTACCTGGGGTTTGTTTTTGCAAGGTTGTTATGTTAGAGATTATTGTTAATTCTCAACCTGAAAGGTTTTATGCACGCATGTTGACATTTGTTCCAGGACTATTTAAGCTGTGATTAAGTGTGCAGATGCAGTTTTAGAATCACGGTGTGTAAGCATGCAGGGAGTTTTTTTTTTTTTTTTATGAATGCAGGGAGACCCAGAGGGGTGAGGATCTCCTCCTGGGAATCCTTGTCTATAAATAACCCAGCCTGTGGGATCCATGAACTTACGGAAGAGGGACGTGAGATTGGCTGAGTCAGAGATGAAGTGATGGATAAACAGATTAATGAGGGCCCTGACATTTTTCTCGTTTAAGTTTTTCTTTCCCTAACTTTAGATTTCTTCGTATCTGTAACCATAACTAGAAAAACATGAAATACCTAAAAAAAAAAAAAGCAAATTTCTTGTCCAACAATGAACAGATTTTATTCCTTACACTATGTATTACTCTAGCTCAGCCATTCCACTCATGGAGAT
This sequence comes from Cyprinodon variegatus, assembly GCF_000732505.1. Lineage (NCBI taxonomy): Eukaryota > Metazoa > Chordata > Actinopteri > Cyprinodontiformes > Cyprinodontidae > Cyprinodon > Cyprinodon variegatus. The sequence continues at coordinate 587,201 of NW_015150774.1, forward strand.
GTTGTTTACATTCTTGTAGGCAAATTTCTATAGATTTACATATCATCAGAGTAAATTTTCTTAAACAATGCAATTCAAAACTATAACACAAATGCAATGCCGGTTACACAGACACATTTCCAGCATTTATTAATCTAGAGATTTAGGCTAAAGCTGATACAAAAAATGTATTTGTCTCGCATAACACAATAAATGTGTTTTGTCATATAAAATGTCCATCAAGACATGTGTCTGGCTGTTCAGAGTGCCTGCATGCATATTTATGGAAAGTTAAGTAGATTAAAAAAGTGTGGTAGAAAACTGAGCACCAGCACTGAAGAACCTAATGCTGTTCTGTAGTTTAACAAAGATCCACAAGGCATAGACCACAGCTGAAGTCAGTGCTTCATAATCTACCACGGATGGTATTCTTGACATGGGAAATAGTTCTCACATTAATTTTGACATAACTTCTCAAGCTTTGAGATCAAGAGTGCCTAATCTGGGTATAGGAGCAGTAGGACTGGACCTCCTTGTCCTAAACCTCACAAAGAACCAACAGTGCAGTCAAAGTGACGCTCGCTGTTCATGCAGCCTCAGCAGAACTACAGGCTGATCACTTCCATGCTGCGCTGCATTGATGCTGTCATGCTTAAGGAACCCTAAATACTAAATGCATATACAATACTGCAGCTACTGCATATACTTTTCAGCAGGTGGACATTTCTTCTCTTAAAAACACAAATTTTGTGTACAGGTTGCATGATATGTCTAAATGCAATGACTGATGAAATATCAAAGTGTGCAATTTCCCTAACCGTAACCCCTGTTTGGATGCAATATTTGATTAAAGTTTCTTTATATTTATTTCTGGCTCCATTTCTTCAGCCTGTTTATATTGCGGATATATTGGTCCAGATGGATGGACTCTAAGTGGTTTAAAGCCCACACCCAATGAGTAGCGTCATGAAGAGCGGTGGTGACAGTGTTTGATGGTGAAGATGGAGAAAAGATGGTAATATAGTTAGAAATATCGGCAAAGAGCACTTCTATAAAGTTCCTAACTGTTCATACAGCTGGAGTGTTTGTAAACTCTCACTGAGGACTTGTAAACAGGTGCTGGTCCCACTGTCTTTATCAAGCTCTGTTTGCTGTAAATGTGCTGCTGGAGGTTGTTTCTCTGAGACTTCTTCATCATCTTTGTCGTTGTGAACAAATAATACAGATGTTCCCAGGATTAGTACATATACAACCAACAGTTTAGATATTTTTTAAAACGCAATATCAGAGTTTTTTTTTATTGATTTTTAAATTTCAGGATTGTAACTGTATATCCTTAATGTTTCCCAATATTATAGAGCCTCTAATGACTTTTGTATAGACATAATTATAACACGGCCTCTGTATTTAGCTTCTGTTTTGAGCAGTGATATCTCATCTCACACCTATTCTCTGTGTTTTTCATCTTGTCTTGCTTTATTTGATTTGTTTTGAACTTGCAAAACAACGTCCTAAATTATTTATTCAGAAAATAAAATTGCCTCCTTGGAAGAAAACGACTTAAATTGGGTTTAGAGACTTTGCTTAATGGTAAATAATAAGAATACATAAATTGTTGGAAGATCATGTTTTATATTTTTATTGTAAGTTTCAGCAACTGTATTGAAATTAAATGTTAGATGATTGATTTAGATGGATTTCTTTCCAGGTCGCATACTGAAATATCTTATCTTTTTGCTTGACCCATTTTTTTTCATCATAACTATAAAACATAAATCTTGGTAAACTGATATAAAATCTATTTACCTTCATGGTCTTCTGCTTCGTTGGGGGCAGTGGTCCCAGTTCAGATTCCCAGACTGCCCCCTTCTAAGGCTGCTCCTTCTGGGGGAAGCCCAAGGTGTTCCAAAGCCAGTTCAGAGATGGTCCCTCCTTGTCCGGAGCTGATTATACTTCTTTTGGGATGTGCCGTGAACACCTGCTGAGGAAGACAGGCATACAGAGGAGTCGGCCACCTCAGCAGACTCCTCTTGAATTGGAGGTAAAGCATCTCTACTCTGAGCCCCTCCTGGGTGGCTAAGCTCCTCACCTTATCTCTATGCAAGTTCTTGTCCACCCTGTGAAGGAAGCTTATTTCAACCAGTTGTGTCCAGGATCTCGTTCTTTCTGTCGCAACCCATGCTTAACAACCATAGGTTGCTGACCAGTAAATCGAAAACTTTGCTCTTTGGAGCCGCTCTCTTTATCACAAATTCCAAAAAAGTTAACAAAAAAAACCCAACAATCCTCTGGACTGTGTTTCCAAGTTAAAAGACATTTAGCTTCCCATCCAGCAAGTTTTTTTAATTCAAAGAATTTCAATTCAATTTTTTGGAATGACTATGACCTGGATGACTGAGAATCTTCACCTTCATCACAAAAGACCAGCATAGCATTTGCAATATGGCAGCAGCTGCACCGATCCATCTGCAGATCTCCAGCTCATTTCTTGCCTCATTCACAAACAGGACCCAGTAATACTCTCCAGTCCCAGTTCAGAACCATAGACTTTGACTTTAAGGAGCTGATCTTCATCCTGACTGCTTAGCACTCTGCTGCAAACCACCTCTACAGATGCTGTTGGTCTTGGCAGAAAGGAGCCAGCAGAACCACGTCATCTGAAAAGAGGGACGAAATCCACCTGTTCCCGAACCAGACCCCCTCTGGGTCTATAAATCCTGTCCATAAAGGTTATGAACAGGATTGCTGACAGAGGGCAGCCCTGCAAGGGACCAGCATGCATCAGAAACAGGTCTGACTTAATGTCAGCACTGCAAACCAGACCCCTGTTCTGCTTGCAAATAGTATTTTCTTTTTTTATTTGCCCTATTGGGTTTGTAAAAGAACATTAAGGTTAGGATCTCATGCTTTCAAACATAAATTACATGATTGGTCATTTAGTCATGATCATGATTTAGTCATGATCACTTATTTTTAACTGGATGCAAAGATAGTCCGGTCCCTCTATCAAGGGACCTGTACATATTTGTATTTCAGGATCAATATCATATTTAAATAATGAATTATAACAAAGTTTTAAGCTCAAAGATGAAAGGGATGTCGTGACGGATTCCTGTGGCAACATACAGTTGTTTACATGCCCTTCCATTAAAGACAGAAAAAAATCAGCTGCCAGTAAAATAGATTTAAATTGGAAAAGATAATCATAAATACTAATAATAAAAAAATGGAAATCATGACATGACATTGAAAAAAATCTCTTGAGCAACACTTTGATGCAGTAACTGTAACGAGGCATTTTCTGTAATGTTTAGTCAGACTTTTGCACCTGTTGACAGGTTCAATGTACACGAGCAAGGTACTTTAATTTCTTTTAAGCAAAAATTCAAAATGAATATTCTATATTGCAACATAATCATTTAGTAAAATTGTATTCATTATTATTAATTTTTGCTCCCCAAGGGGGTGGGTTAAATGCAGAGTGGATTTATCATTTTCTATAATGGTAGACTATGTAAACTTTAAAGCACAACTGTACATAAGAGTGTGTTCATCTCTGTTTGCCTTGTTTTGTGGAGCCACTTGTTAAAAGTTACAGCCTATATTGGTGTGTAGAGTTTGGTAAACTGGCAGTGCAGATTCATTTGCAGCCATCAATAATTTGCTAACATGTAAGAAGAATGCCAAGCACAGGCTGGCATTTACAGGCAGCAGGTAAACACTCCCATGTAATCTCCGAGGTTGTTTTCTGCTGTATGCAAATTGAATTCATATCGCTGCTTTTGACAGGAAGTCAAGTTTTACATTTTTATAAGCTGATGTTTGAGTTGTCACCTATATTTTCTGTTTTAACTCTTGCCTTATGGGATGGCAGTGAAAATTAGCACAAAAAAAAATAAAATAAAATAAAAAAAATAATAATAATAAAAAAATGATTAAAAAAAGAAAATGAGCAAGTGGAAGAGAGCTAAATTTACTCACATTCACATACATGTTACAAATTAGCAACAATTAGAGAAAGTTTCTCTTGTCTCTAAACAGACTGTTATTCAAGAAGAGGTTAATATACCTATAATATCTCAAACTAACCCTAAATTTATTTTTTTACTTTTTTTATTTCCTTGTAGAGTCTATTTTAATATTTTTACTTGCATTCTTTTATGCATTTGTTGTCATTCTTGCCTTGACTTATATTCTTTCATTTGGATTTTCATCTTATTCTATTCTAAAGTCCACCTTTTCTACTACTCTAGCTTGACCATAACCCCCTAGAAGTGATAACTTGCTTAGATTTATAGATTTATATATCATTTTGCATGTTTAGGGAACCTTTTCCAGTAATTATTACCAAGAACTATTGTCAAAATCTGAAAAAAAATAATCTATTTAGACAGTTTCTGATGTGCATACCAAGTCAGGGTGTGTCAAGACCAAACAATTTTGAAACAACACAATATTTTTTTTCACAATATTTCTTCTGTGAAATGATGTCTAATTGCTTTCCACACCTAAAGCTGTGTGATGATGTAACTTAGTAATTTCGAGCCCCAGACATGCAAGTGTGTGCTGACAACCTGGATCTTCTTTCAAAATTCTTATTTTGGATTAAAAAAAGGAAGTGGTTCTTGTGTTGCCCCACTGTATAGATGGAGTCATTTGATAAAGACTTCTCATCAGGCTTATCTTTGTGTTGACAACGTGGGACTTCGTATCTAAAATAAGCAACTAGCCAAAGGTTTATCTGTATTTTTATTTTTACTTTTTTATGTGGCTATCATGGGTCTGAAACCATGTATTGCTTTTCCTCTGAGCAGCAGTTGCTGGTTTGGGTAATTCCCCCCCATCCCAAATCCATCATAGTCTTTATGCTGAGGTCCCGTCTGCAGTTCTGTCAATGAGCTGCACATCTGCAAAGCTTCCACTGACTGGAGTTTTATTATCATATGCAACTCTTTCAATAACAACAATGACTGTAGAGCACATATTGGCCCTCAGCCTATGAGCAAACATAGTTTTATTTGTTTGGTTTGACGTTTAATACTAATGTAGTGAACACTTTATGGCCTGTGGAGTAAATAACCACATGGACAGTTGGTGTACACAATGAATGTGAGACGTGGTGAACTGAAAATAATGCATTATTCACTGAACGCATGATGGGCTATTTGAACTCACTTTAAATCACAATAGTTTAATTCTCTTCCTTTGGGGTTTTTTAGAGGGGAAATATAAATGTTCATGTGTTATTCAGAGGTGCAAACAGTTAAATAAAACTTCAAGATATTTGTTTTCTTTTTTCCTAACTAACATTTGGAAGCCCAGCATCTTTAGATGTCTGTGATCTAGCAGTGAAGTCTGGAGAACAAATGCCTTCTGCACATTTCTTTTACTGAAGAACAACTCCTCCTAATGTCCAGCCCTCAGACACGTTCTAACCTGCAGAGCGATATGCATCAGAGAAGCTCCACCATGTCTGGCCTGGCCACACCCTTTCTTCTCTCCCCGCTGTCCCGTTGGGTGGTGTCAAGTTTCCCTTAAACACTAAAAACCTGCCTGGTACCAAAGATGTCATTGGCTACCTCAGCAAGTTAGCTGCTCCTCAATTTGCAACCCCATTGGCCACTGGGGACAGCAAGATGTGCCTGATAGGCTCTGGATACTTTGCACTGGTTTGGAGGTATTGATCACTGGCAGTGGGCTTGGCACGCTGGATGCTGGTTCCTCATGGTGCAAATATTGATTAAGAAACACTGACAGGAGGTCAAGACTTAACGTGTGGGAATGAAAAAGGATTACTCTCACTTTGGGCTCCTAACTCCAGTTTGTGCTGTCTTTGTATATAAACCATCTACATAAGCTCTTCTATTTATACATCCCACTTGTCACAGTAATAATAGCAGTGTCTAGTTAGAAAGAGAGGAGGTAGTGTGGAGGTCAAGGCTTTGAACTTTGCAAAGATTTTGTTTATTAAATGGTTTTTCTAATGCTGTGTTGTTACGCAGCATTTTAAGCTGCTGTTTTACATGTTTGAGTGATTGCATCATTCCTGTAGTTTGCCCCTGCTATCGCTGTTTTTATGGATTATTCCTATAAAGCAGATTAAATGTGGCAGATTGAACGTCTAAGAAGGGAGAGAACACAAACTTATTCTAATTCTTTATTCTGTGCCAGACTTCTTCTTTGTTTTTCTTTATTGTTTCTCAGTTTCTGTCATTTGAGTTTTGTAAAGTCCTGATATGTTTGACAAACCACAAATTTTCTATTCCTAAAAGGTTTGACCTTTTGGATGTTTCTGAAAAAAACACAAAGTTGTCATTGTGGTGCTTCAGTTTTGTAAATGAACTGTTTTTCTTTAAAGGTCACTCCTCATTTGGTGTTTCAGTATTTCTTCCTTTTTTTCCCTCAATTTCCATTAATATCACTGCATATATGACCAAATGTGAAAATACTGTATTACTTTTGCTTTTCATGTTTTATAGCTGAATAAAACATTCACTTTCACATTTCTCCATATCTTTTAGTAGTTTTATATATCACTGTACAGTACTGGGTTTTAGTCCTCTAGTTTTTATCCATTTAGTTTTCTGCAGTCTTGTTTTGTCAGTTTTTTCTGATAATTTATCTCGTATACAATTTGTTTTCCCTGTTTATATTAAACCTAATGTTGCTTTTCCAGTATCTCTACTGATCACATTTTAAATGTGATTTGAATCACAACTTATTTCCTTTTTTTTTCTAGTTTTATTTTTGCTTTACTTACTCTGCAGATTGTTATTTCTGTTTTGCTGAGTAGTAATATTTTAAGCAGCAGGCTTCTGGAGTTATTTTAATCTGCTCATGCATGTTATTTGTTTTTAATGCTGTAATCTATAAAAAAAATCAAGAACTATAGGTATCTAAGTCATATATTCAGTATATCATTGTGTACATCCTCTTAAAGCTGTTGCACTCACAGTTCAAAGAGGCGTCTTACTTACATTTACAAACATGAAAAGAGTTTTCTTTCTGTCACACATGATCAGTGTTGAGTTATTAAGACTAAGCCTGCATAAATGTTTGCTAATTCCTTCAGTTAAAGCTGCTGAACATATTTGCTCCTCATGTATTTTATGTATTGGTGTTATCTAATGCTCTTATCTAATGTGTACAAATCTGACACATTTAAATCTCAAGTGTTGGCCAACCTTACAAGTGATTACTCAGCTGCAAAGATTGCTACGGCTAAAGCTGCTTCTTTAGTTCGCTTCTTGGATTTAGTTCAAGTGTCAGTTGCTAAATCTGGTTCTCTTATTTTTTTAGTGGACGTGGGCACAGCAGCGCTCCCCTCGCAGGTTCCCTCTGCCACCTCAGCCATCCTTCCCATGGACCTGCGCATTGTAGACCACTCTCACCACCACCACCAGCAGCCTCCCTTCGGCCTGGTGTCCCAGCCCCACCCCCACTCCACGCCAGCACCCTCCACTGCCTGCCCTGCATCATCTGAGCCAGGCAACGGACCAATTATTGGTAAGTCGTCAGGATCTCCTTGCTGATTTTACTGAATGCTCACCCTTCTTGTTGCTCTTGGACATGATGTGGTGTTTAATATCCCCTGCAGGACGTCAGGACCAGCACCTGCAACAGGAACTGGTGGCTCTGAAGCACAAGCAGGAGCTCCAGAGGCAGCTACTGATCGCCGAGTTTCACAGGCAACATGAGCAGCTGTCCCGACAACATGAAGCCCAACTGCAGGAACATATTAAGGTGAGGGGATAGAATGGGAGGGGATGTGCATGGGCAGAGGGGGAGGTGGGAGTACTCCAGCAATGGTATGGCAACACTGTAGTCAGCACCTTGCCTAAGAAAGTGGGTTTTCTGATGTAATTTGATCTGTTGGCGTTATAGAAGAACATTGGCCCCATAAACTCTCTCTGAGTGAAATTTATAGTAGAAAAAAACTCCCTTTGGGTTCAGGGTGACCACACAGGCGTGCAGGCAAGATATCTGATCAGTTTAGGCTGAAAATAACTACAATATGTTTTTCTGAGTCTTTGTAATATACTGTTTTCATTACTGCTCCTTCCCTTTTCTTCATTTCTGTTGTTTCGGCTTTAAACTTTGCTGCCAGTTAATCCATGATCTTCTTTTATCCTCCTGTAACCCATTTGTGCCTCTCCACTCCAGAGTCAACAGGACCTGCTGGCCCTCAAGCATCAACAAGAGCTGTTGGAGCATCACAGGAAGATGGAGCAGCAACGTCATGAGCAGCAGCTGGAGAAGCAGCAGCGAGAACACAAACTCCAGCAGCTTAAACACAAGGAAAGGGGACAAGAAAGTAAGTTTCAGCTCTGGAAAATGTGATCAAAATAAAGGATTTTGGAGACTTGAGTAAAGGCGGAAGCGAATGATCCAATGTATGCTTTCCTCCGTCTAATATGTGGGCTGAAATACTATGTGATCACAACATGTGTCAGACAGCTTGGCTCCTTCAGCCCCCTCTGTCACAGCACCTGTATCTACGGCACAGTAGTCAGAGCAGTCTGACCTCACACATTCACCACAGGGAGGATCAGAACGACACAGCCAGGGAAAAACCTACAGGAGCTAGACACTGAAGAGGCAAGCATGTCCTCAGTGTTATTGTTCAAAATTAGGGCGCATTTTAAAAAGCATTTTGAGTTAAACCTTTTTTTATCATTATGTTGTAACTCTCAAACTGCTACAGTGTTAAAACCTACTAATGTTGCTTTGATTTTTATAATGCATTAATGGAAATATACTTCATCTTGTGTTTAGACTTTTAGTGCAGCCACTTACTGGTGCATATGTTTTAGTAAGCACACTAGGTTTGGTAAGACCATGTCGTCTTTTGTCGGTGAATTATGTGCGGTCAGTGCTATACTTCTGCTGAAGATGGCACTCAGGAAAATATCTGAAATAAATAAACAATTGTCCTTCATTTCACAGCTCCATAGAACAGGCTTCATTTAAGAAGATCAAAAATATGTCAGATGTTGAGGTTTTCTATCAAAGAGATTGTTCCCTTAAAACAATTTTCCTTTTGAGTTCAATTCAGGCAGTTTCCATTTCATGTTGAATAGACCTGTACTATTCATCTCACGTTTTTTATTTTGTTTTTTAAACAGTGTCCTGTCTGGCGATGTGGCAATAAGAATAATTGTCTTGATGCCAAAAAGAGCCCAACAGATTTTACTTTCACAAGTGGAGCAGTACGGCTATTGCCATAGTGTTCCCGCTTGATTTATGCATATAAATAGCTTTATTATAATTGTGCAGGGAGTTTTTGAGATTATATGGACACTTTAATGTAAGTAGAACAGAAAAGCACAACTGAAGGGGAAAAAAAGGAGAAAAGATGGAAGAAAGAGGACATAAAAGGGAGATAATGATAAAACATCTTCAGTCTGCTTCATCACCTGCATCTATTCATCTCACATTACCTAAAATATTTTTCATCACTGTTAATTTCAGGGTTTTTTTTATTGATTGTGATTCTTTTTAGTGCATTTGAGTTCAGTTTAGTGAATTAAGTGAATTTCGATTGAATGCATAACGATTTACTGAGTTTTATTCACTTCAATTAAGTTTGGATCTGTTTGTTTCAGTTCATTATTTTTCTAACCGGATATCTGCAATATTGGAAAAGCTGTACACTATATTTATCAACGGGGTTCAAAGAGTTTTATTTATTTTATTGCTTTTCATATTCATATTGTAGCATAGTAATCTTCTTTTTGTATTATTTTATATTTTTTATATCATTCTAAGATCGGTCCAGAGGCAGCAGATGATAAATGGTGTTTTGGCTTTGCTGGGTCAATTACAGCGTTGCTAATTAATGTTCCTTGTCAAATAAATCAATTAATAAATTAAATTCAAATTTGTATTATTTTTGCATATCATTTAAGTTATTTTAGTCAGCAGTTCTTTCATGTTACAAACTGTATCCTGGGAATGGATTTCTTAATATTTCAAGGTTTGCTCAGTCAATTGTGCCAAATCAATAAAACCAAAATAATTCTTATTTGTACAAGACATGGCTGCAGAGTGTGCATGCTGTATTTGGATTTACATGCAAAAGTGATCAGAAGTTGATGTCTAAATGATAGTCTTTGGTGCTGCCGTGATTTCCAGTAGGAGAGATGTGTTATTTAATATTTTGAGTAGACTGCAGTTAATAGATTTTGCCAGTAAAGTCTCTACTCTGCTCTGGGCAAAGGGAACATACTGTTTGACGTCTATGGAAAGAGCTTTGGGTTGTAAACAGGAGAAGCTTTGTTAAGTACTGCACTAAATTGCATAGAAGGCAGCCTCATAAAAGCCAATTTGCTTCAGTGGGGAGGCGCACGTATTGGGATGTCAGCACTTACAGCTGCAGCGTGATTTAGAGAACATATATTAGCCCTTGTCACTTTCACATGCTGAATTCACCACTTCCTCTCTCAAGCCTGACACATCACCTCTCGTCACTCCCACTGACATTTTCCCATAAAGGCAGCCCTTTTTGAGCTTTTTCTGCTTCTCTCTGAGATTTCCTCTTCCTGTATCTCTGCTTTTCCTCCTCGTCTCTCACTTCCTGGATGATTTGTTTGTAAAGCTGTGAAATAAGAGTGGAAAAAGAGGGGAGCACAGGATGGGAACGTAGTCCCTGATCTGTGTTTAGTGGGGATGAAAGCTATTAAAACCTTAAAGTTTGCATAAAACACTGAGTCAGAGGTATAATTCAGTAGCTTTTCCAAAGTATTTCCCCCTGCTCATTGGGTAATCTTGGCTAAATTTGTTGGTTTCGGAATCGTATTCCTGCTATTTAACCCAATTTAACTTCTGCTCTGCAGTAATGGTCAGATATATTTACTCAGATGCTTTTTCTATGTCTTGCTTATCTTCCACTCTCTGTCCAGGTGCTGTGGCCAGCACAGAGGTAAAGATGCGACTTCAGGAGTTTGTCCTGAACAAGAAGAAAACCCTGGCTCAGCGAAACCTAAACCACTGTCTGCCCAGTGACCCACGCTACTGGTATGGGTAAGTGTGACTGGCCACCTCTCCAGGAATCCCCAGGGGATGCCTTTGATTTGTTTGGATGACCTTGTTTTTTTTTTTTCTTTTTTAATTCTGTGAAGAAGTAGGTGTTATTTTGAACAATGCATGCTATGTGGGAAAACTCTTACAGTAACTTGACGCTGAATTAAAGCAGTTTAGAAACAAAAGCATATAAAGCCAAATTGTAGAAGATGATCGATCATCTGTCTCCATAGTTAAAACTCTCCAGCTCATCCTTTGCGTTAAGCTCTGGGTCTCCCACTCAAGCACGCTCACAGAAACTCCAACAGAAGATGCTTGGAGAGATCTCGATCAGATACTGAAAACACCTGAAGTAACTTCTTTTAATATGTTGGTGTGACAGCTCTGCTCTGATTTCGGACGACTTAGCTGACGGCTAAGGTTCTGTTCAGCCACCTTACAGAATGAGATAGCCTTATTTGCTTGATTCAAAAGGATTGTGTTTTTGGTAGTGATAAATATCTCAGGACTAGAGGTCAAAGCAGAGAGGTAAATTAGGAGTTTATATTTTATTCCTTTCTTCACCACAACTGGTGTTCCAGAGGGAGCAGTTCATCTTTTCTGGTTAAGAAATGTCACTACCCGATCCATCCCGGAAGCATGATCCGTACTAGAGACTGACATTTTTTTGGGAATCCCACAGGTCAGGGGATTCCCGTGGGATTCCCATGGGATGGGAGTCAGTATTAGTAACGATCACATGATTGGGACGGTACAGGATTAAACATTAACGGGAGCAGACGGGAGTGGGAGCAAACCAATAGTAACTAAAAAAAAACTAGGATCGATGCCAAAAAATTAAATAAAATAAAAAGAAAAAAATCTAGTACTGGCGCCGCCATTTTGTAGTTTTTTTCCTTGAAGCCTACACTATAATGCGAGTCAAAAAAAACTACACGACCCAAAAACCAACAGTGCTGCCGCTCTGAGTTTTTCACCCGCGCTCAAAAAAAAAAAAAACAAGAATGGGAGTGCCGCAGGAGCGGGAGTCATTCTGAATGGGAGCGGGATGGGAGTGGGACTAATTTCACCAGGAGTGGGACGGGACAGGATTTAGATTTCTACTCTGGCCCGGGATCTGGACGGGACACAATTTTTTTTTCTGTGGGAGTGGGACGGGACAGGATTGAAAATCCACTCCTGTGTCAGTCTCTAATCCGTACCATCAGCTCATTTGTGCATGCACAACCAGATATACATCCAGGTGACCATAAATACTGTAAATATGGTACTAAAATTAGTTATTTATATCCTTTAGTCAGTAAAGAATGCTTATACACATCTTAAAAAAATGTTTCATGACATTTCTGAGACAATTTTGATGCTTTTTAAATTTTCTCCGTTAAACTGCTTCTCTGACGTCATCATGGGACATGCTCAGAGCAGTCCCGCAAAATATGATTAAACAATGTTTATCTGCATATTATTTGTTTCTTTCTTTAGAGTATGAACTATATAACATAATGTTAACCTAAAGGAAAACCTAAAACTCAAAAGGACTAGATTTATGTTTAAATCCAAAACTGACAAAGTTAGCTCCCGGAAGTAGCGTAGGATCCTATTTCCGGTGCAGATCGGCAGAGACTATTGATAAAACAGAAAGGATTTTAAATTGTTTTCTTATGAAATATATTATTAACCTTTAACACACTATAGTTTAGTACGCTTACTATTTAATTTAATGTAATTTAGGTCTTTTTTTACTAAATTAAAGTGACTTGGATGTATATCTGGAAGCGCAATATGAGCTGATGGTATGGATTGTGCTTCCGGGACGGATCGAGTAGAAACAAGAAACATAGCATCAGACAATTGAGTGCTAACTTTTTTCAACCAGCTACCTCAGATTTGGACCCAAACCGAGCCACATCCTTTGCAAAAAGCAAAGGTGAGAATGAGTGACGATGCAATTCTGGAAGAATCCGTAATGCTGTATCCTCTTTTGGTCAAGAGAATACAGCATTACTTATAGTGCTGCAGCAACCCCAACTTTTAGGTTCAACAGTCAGCCAGAATTATTTTTTTTTTTTTTTACAGAAGCAAAAGAGATCCCCTTTCTTCTAGAATTGTCTTTCGAGGGTTTTTCTCTATCGAGTTTTGCAAGACTCAAAAATTTGCCCATTGCTGTTGATTTTAAATAGATGAAGCTCAGCCAAACTGGATGGATAATGTCTATTTAAATTTAGATTTCAAGTTTTATATTCTGAATTTAAGATTTGACCTGGATATTGAACTTAGTCTCCAGTCTTTACCTTTGATCCATCCATATTTTCATCAACTCTGAAAACCTCTCTGATCCGTAGTAGAGAAAATCTTCTCCATGCAATAATAGTGCCACCAATATTTTACAGTGGATGGTGTTTTATTTTCAAAATCCCACTATTCTGACACTATTCTGTTTTGTACAGAGATAGTTTGGCACTATTTCTTAATAACATGAAGGTTGGAATCATTATTGTTTGTTTCTTTTTTAGTATTTTGTAGTCTTGTATCTTTCTATATGTTCATATTGCAGAGTTACTAAATAATAAAGGGTATTTCAGTTATATTGAAATGTATTTACATTTATTTAAGCAATGTAAAATTTGCTCAAATTTTATCTTGCGCAACTATATATATATATTTTTTATCTGGTTGTTTCAGCCTAAAGTGTTTTAGCTTTAAAAACTAGAACAGAAAGAACAATTTTGTGGCTAAGGTTATTTACCTGAAACTCCTAAGTGCTCAAAATTCAGACAATTAATATAGTTCAGTCTGTGAGTCATCATTTGTTTTTTTGAGCAAGGGAAAAAAAACTACATTAGGAGAACTATCAAACATAAAATCTAACGAAGACCAAGATAAAAATCTCTTATCTTCATGCTTCAGAAACACAGTAACCAGTGTGGTGTTCTGAACCCCCGATGTGTAGGCGCCTGTCAGCAGCGTGCTTTTGTGTGCACATCAAATTGCCAACGTCTTCGTTAATCTTTGATTTTCAACAACAGTGTAAATGCTGAAATGTCTTGCCTTTTTCTGCATGCCAGTTGGCGATAATTGACAGCTGGATCTGTCTGGGGTGAACGTTGGAAGTGGGCAGTCAGGAAAAAAAGGCCCTGGTGTCATTTTTGCCCGTAAAAGAAGATATTAGTCAAAGATGATTTAGTCAAAGATTTCAAGTCAAATATCAATAAACAGTTCTTTCTCATTAGCTCCATGAAGTTGTCTGTTTTTTTTCACCCTGTTGGGATTCTCCTCACTTTCTGGTGTATCCTCTCTTCATTTCTCCTCCCATCCTGCACCTCTGTCATACAGCCGAGTCAGGAAATTGAAGCTTCATTTAAGGTGAATCAGTCCCTCTTTCTTTCTTCATAGTCTCTTTTTATTTTCACCTTCTCACCCTAGCTGCTCACAGTCTCCCATGTCTTTATACTTCCTGGCCTAAAAAAAAGGGGAGATAGAAGTTGTCTTTTGTATGTAGGTGTGTGTGCATGAGTGTAATAGTACTAAAAAAAATAGTTATATTTTGTATAATGTACCGTAGATCATTTAAAAAATAGATTATTTTTTTATTTTTTGTAGGAAAACTCAGCATAGCTCTTTGGATCAGAGCTCACCCCCCCAAACAACACTGTCAGCGTACACCCATCCAGTGCTGGGAGCGTTCGACTCAAAGGACGACTTTCCTTTGAGGAAAACAGGTAAAAAAAACAAAAGCTTTGATTCATTTTTGTGTTTTTTTTCCTAAGCATTCATACAAGAAAGTTAAATAAAACACGAGGAAGCTGCAGGAGGATTAATGGAACCATCTCAAATATTTTTAACCAGAGATATCAAAAATGAATTTTATGAAAGCTTTCATTTATTTTGATGTAAATGGAGGTTAAGGGAAACTTCAACATTGCTTACGTAGTATTGTAGAAGAACAGCCTTACAAGCTGTGTATATTTTTGTAATAAAACCATTTAAGGTAATATTTTCTTCAAAGCAATCACTGTAGCTGTGGATGAATGTTTGGTGTTGTTGTCGTTGTACTGCAGCTTCTCCCCCCCCAGGTTAGTCTTGCAGCCTCCTTTAAGAGTTGAAAACTATTTTAGGTGTTATTGAGTAATGCTTCTTCACATTCCTCTGCTAAACAAAATTAATTATAACTACCCAAAAAAAAAAAAAAAGAAAGAACTTTTGCTTTTTGGACTCATCAATTATCTGATCTTGTTGAGACCAGCCAAGCTGCAGTAACTCTGGTAGCATCAGCAGCTGCTTCAGCTCCACAGCTGTCTGGTTTCACCACTGGAGGTAAAACCTTGTCTGCTCCGAATTGTGGCCCATATGCTGAGGGAGAAATCCTTTGACTTGAAGTAATTTTCCTCTAAGAAATCTTCTTAAAGCACATGGAATCATTCTTCCTGGACAAGTAAGGAAGTTTGATACATGGAAAATACTAAAAACATTTGTTGGAAGAAATGTGCTTCTGATTAGTGTCAGTTTACAGCCAGCTGTTGAGGACTACTGTGTAAATAACACTCTGTTGGTATTACGCTGGCCTACAGAGATATGAATCACGGTGAAGAGGAAGTTGGTGACAGAATTCGACACACTTTTGCTCTCCTCGCGTCATGCATGACGTTTCTTCCCCTCATAGTTGGCCTTTTATCTGTGCAAACTGTAAATGTGCATTGAATGCACTGCTATTGTGCAGAGAGATGATGCATACAGTTTATTACAGAGGGGCTTTGTCATAAATGACTCTTGGTGCACAGAGGTCCATTTTGAATGCTGTGACAGGAAGTCTGCAAGGCTTTCTTAACAGAGGCATGCTTGTCATGCTGACTGTCCTTCTGCTGCTCATACATTACACAAAGACATTACCACGCTTTTTAAGCGAGCACTGAGATTATTAATGACTTGAATGTTATTCAAGTTATGTCACCAGTGGGTGCAATTACTTTATATTTTGCTATTACTGTTTAATCTTTGCGCTGGATTTAAACCTTAGCAATCCAGAATTTATACAAATTTGAAAAGATAGAAATACAAATTTAACTTTATTGATCTCGCAATGGAGAAATTAACTCTCTTCATTTAACCCATCCCCTTTGGGAGCAGTGGGCTGCTATTGTGCAGCACCCGGTGAGTGGTTTGGGGTTAAGGGTCTTTGATCAGGGAGCCAGAGTGGCAGTCTTTGGGAGTGGGGCTCGAACTCAGAACCTCAGGATTCAAAGCTCTGTGCCCTAACCACTAGGCCGCCACTCCCCCTTGTCCCATGGCTTGTTAACTCCTAATCCGTTGGTATCTCTAGCATGAAAAATACTAACCATCTCCAACTTAACCCAGACTTTCAGGAGGTGCTGGAAATTGTGTATGGCATTCTAAAGCTTAAAAAGTGCTTATTTAGGAGCTTTGAGCACCATTACACATCATTTATATTCATGAAGCTTTTAATTTGAGGGTTTTATGTATGAAGAGGGTACTTAATAAAAAATGTCTATGGTCTTAAGCAGGTGTTTGCAAAATGATTTAAAAACTGGAATGTCATTAGTTATCTGCAAATGTGGCCATGTTTATGCAAGCTGAACGTTTCATAGGCAACAGATCTTAACAGTAAGAGGAGAACAAATCAAAACTGAACTGTAGTAGTAGTGGCTGACTATCGAACTGGCAAGGTTTATAAGGCCATTTGGAGCTTATTGTTTAATTGCGACAACTGCCAATCTTTCCAGGGGTGGACGTGCAAGAGACTCCATTACCAGGTCGGATTGTCAGAGAAGTTCCAGAAAGCCCAAGAGCTGTCGGATTCCAGTTACTGCAGTATAGTTAGAAAAACAAGAAACAGTGGTTTATTTGGAGGGATTACTTAAAAATCTCTATCAAATTTGGTGATAAAAATGAAGTTTACAGCTTTGAGAATTTGGCTAAAACAAACTGAACCATGTATTCTGCATATTGTTAGAAACTAATGTGATGGCAAGCTTATCTGTAAATAACCTATTTATGAAATCAGTTACTATAAATCCACATTCTCCTCATTCTTCTCCTTTTCTCCTTCTCTCTCTCTATGTGACACTACTATTGGGCAAAATATCTTAACAAGCAAAATACCAATAACAAAAGGCTGCTATTAATCTAACCCTTCATGCCACTCTTGTATATATAAAAATATAATGTTTTTAAATGTGAATCCGCCTGTTCAATCAAAGTTTGGGTGAACTGGTTCTGAAACAGGACATTAACAAGTGAACACATCAGTTTGCATCATTAATGACCAGATAGGTAAAGCGATTCATAGGGCGCTGTCGCCGTGCCTATAGGTAGCAGTAACTTGTTGAACTCTAATCCATGCACATGTGTACAGTTTAACATTGGTGGCTGTGCTTGAGGAAAAAGAACAGGGTTTGCAGTTCAGTTTACACTGCCTCAGTATGTTTTTGTGCTTTTAAACAAATGCAGTGAAATCCAACTTGCCAGACTCCAAACAGCCTCTTTCTACACAGTGCAGATGAAAAAAACACCAAGTTATGATCAGATTTTATGTGATTAAGATTGTAAACCATAATTTTTGGGGTTTTTTTTTTATCTGATATGAATTAACATGCTATTTATCAATTATTCAGTATAAACTGTACAAAAGCAACTGTGATGAAAAGATATACACAGTTAGCCTCTAATTCAATGCAAATTGCTTGAACTATTTGTTTCACCTTAACAGTTCATATAATTTTAAGAAGGGGGGAAAAGTGTTTAATAATTGATCTGTAAAGCTGACAAGTGTAGCATACATTTGTACTAACATCCCTTCACCCAGGTACCCCCACAATAAAACCCCGTTCTCATTAGTAATCATCTAATTAGTCCACCTGTTTGATGGGGTGGGATAGAGTACATTTGTAAAATCAAAAGTAGATGGCAGAGCTGCCAACCTACCTACAAAGACATGATCAGTGAGAAGTTAAGAACCATGTGGTGCCTCCATAGAAACTGCAGAGATCCACATCTCAGGTTAAAAAATCTATATACTTGAGATTGCAAAAAAATAATAATAATAATGTGAAGAGACAAAATTCTTAGGAAATTTCTTTAACTTAAATGTTTACAATTAGCCAAATACCATATTGTGGATTTTTACCCTACATGTGAAACACAGTTTGGCATAAAAAAAAATAAAATAGCTCATCACCCTCAACACAACAGGCCATCATGTTTGAAGTAAAGATGGATGGAGCCAAATACAAGTTGACACAGTAAGAAGACCTGCTAGAAGCTTTAAAAAACTTGCGACTGGACCACAAACATACAACCGCAGAAACATCTGAGTACTTTAGTTTAAAACCGCTTCATCTGTTAGCTATTTAGCCAAAGTGCAGATTTGTATCCAATTGAAAATCTGTAGCAGGACTTAAAAATGTGTTCTCAGATGCGCTCACTGCAGCTTAGGATATACTGCAAAGAAGGTCGGGCGAAAAATTTCTGTGTCTAAATATGCAAAACTGGTAAAGATGTTTCCGGAGGGTTGGCTCACGAGCCGTAATCAGTCAGCTAATGTTACAGATAATTACTTTCCCCTATATTAATTCATAAGACTTGTTTTTTACAGTAAGCTTTTTAATTTAAAACCCTTTTTCTTTCATGCTTTGAACAAAATGTCCATATAAGATAAACTCATCCACTCTTCTTCCTGCCTCTGTGCCTCTGATCCACTTATCTAATGTATCTTGCATGTATGATGTTTCTCGGAAGCCTGCTGATGAGTTGGAGTAAATGAGCTTATTGATTTCCATACAGTAAATCTGCCTCCCATTTATTGGCAGAGAAACACGACTTTCCCCAGCACGACTCATAGGAGCTCGGGTCTCCCTCCCGTCAAACAGACGTGCAGCTGATCAATATGTTTCTATCAAAACTAGTTTCATCATCAACTCCCTGTTGAAACATTCAGAAGCTCTTAAACGGACATTTAATCTAAAAGTCATATCCTCCTAATGGCTTTATTGAAGTGTAAGAATAACATCCGGAAAGTTTTCATCATTTTTGATTATTTGATAAAAAAAAAAAAAATGTAAATTGAATTCTGCTCAGAGAGCTTTCTAGGCTACTTTATCTTTTTGTGCCCCTTCAACCATCAGGACCACAGAGGAAGAGGACATAAAGTTTAAAAATTCTGCTTATTATGGGTCATAAATGTTGCAAAGTAGGACGGTGACCTTTGCTGTAATGAAGCGCTACGGTCGCCCTCGCCAACGGTTGCTCACAATATGCCCATAAAGGCTCAACAATGAAGGGGAGAGGAACTAATTCCAAAATAAAAGAGAGAAGTGGGAATTTAGAGGAAGTGAGAGAAAAGAGGGCATGAAAGGAGGTGAAGAGGTGGAGGGAAGAGGGCGAGGGGGGGTTTTCTGCAGAGAAATGCCAGCATCAGCAGTAAAACCAGTCTGGGCTCTCTGCAGCAAGCATGTTTGCACGTGTGCAAACTGTCGTGCTTCTGCCCAGTCGGCATTAACACCCTTCAAAGTCACTCTGTCCTGAGGTGAACACCCCACGGTGACCGCTGCCCTTCACACACCGCCATGTCTGTCTCCTTCACTCTCCTTCTATCATCCTCTCCTCAACCTCTATTCTGTTTGTTTCCTCTTTCTTTGCTCAACAAATAACTCAAATTCTAACCATAATAATAATTAGAAGTAGAATAAGTCTTATATAATGCACAAAAAAGATCCCTTAAGACAAAACAAAAACTAAGGCTTCTCTTAAAAAGACATTCAATCACAACCAGATGTTGCTATGTGGTTGTTCCCGATCAGCTGATAGCTGATCTGCGAATGCAGCCAACTAAATGAAAGCAAACCTTTTGGCAATTTGCAGATCTGTAGCATTCGAGTGTGTGTCAATAAAAAGCTATAAGGATTTCAGTGGTATTCGTGAAGCAGTTGTTGCCGCCCATCAATCTGGAAATGTTTATAAGGCCATTCCAAAACTATTTGAAGCCACTCCTTCAGCTGTGATAAAGATTATTCACAAAGGGTAAGCATTTAGCTGTTGCATATCTTTCCTGGATAAACTTTTTAGTGAGTTCACCCAAGGTCACATAATTCAGGTCTTAAACTATTGGAAATCGCTTAGAAAAAATAAACATTTCAGGCCTGGATTAGCTTTCTAAATGTAAAGTTGGACAGACACAATTCTTGCATGACAGCAAAAGAACAACACCCTTCTTCTGCATCCAGAATATGTTGGCCAGTTTTTACCTTGCTGTGCTTTATGGCTTTACATTACTTTAATTATAAGGTGTTTGTATAACCAAAAAATATAAATAAGGCTTCTTGGTTTTTTGTTAGAAAATAGCAACAAAAAAAAAATGTATCATGCCTTTCATTAATTGCTAAAAAAGGGGCACCTTAAAGCCGGCTATCCATCCATCCATTTTCTTTACACGCTTAATCCCAAGTGGGGTGGTGAGGAGTGCTGGTCTCCTGCTGTCAATGGGCAAGAGGCAGGGTACACCCTGGACAGGTCGTCAGTCCATCGCAGGGCAACACAGAGACAAACAACCATTCACACACACACCTAAGGAGAATTTAGAGAACCCAATTAACCTAACAGTCATGTTTTTGGACTGTGGAGGTAGCCACAGTACCCAGAGAGAACCCACGGATGCTCAAACTCCATGCAGAAAGACCCCGGGCCAGGAAACGAACCCAGGACCTTCTTGCTGCTACCTGCTGCTGTCCAACGACTTTTAAATCCTTTCCTTCTTCAAAACACTTCAGTCAAATAAATGGCATCTTGGGAGGTGAATAACATGAATAATGAGGGAATTCAGACACTGCTAGATTGGATTATTCTAAAGATAGTTGCTCTAGACATAAGCAATACTGGTGTAGAACAATTCAGCTCAGATTTTCTGCATTTTTTTGTTTGAACTACAGATCATCAAATGGGAATCCCAAATGTAATACCAACTTAAGCGTCATTACGCTGACCAATTGCTTATCAGAATAATTAATAACATTGGGGGAACTGATGGGCCACATTTCTATAGCTTTTTGTCTAAGCAACTATGTTGCCCTTAAAAAGGTATCAGAAGATGGTTGCATCCAAGCCTAAAGTTGGTTCAAGAGGTTTTTAAACTCTGAGTACTGTTTTTATCACACTGTGATTCTTAATGTTGGCCTAAATAAACGCTGACATATTTATACTTTTTATCCAAAGTTTATTAATTTAATTTAAGGGGACTGATCAGGAGCAGATGTGTGTTTTTTTTATGTGATATTTAAAACCTCAGAGAAAGCATCCAAAATATATCCAGTACAGTCATGAGATTTACTTCAGAAAACATCTGTAATAAATAATGTGATCAAATAATTGGGGACATCTGGGTTATAAAACAGCTGGATGTATGCTGTGCCTGTTTCAGACTGTATATTGTTTTTTAATTGTATACATTTTATTTAATTAGAATTAAGTAATAAGAGATCTTGATTTATTCTCCTAATCAATGGTAAGATTTTACGTCTGTGTCAATATTCAACTAAATTTCTTCTTCAGTAGCTTAAAACGGACTAAGATGCTTTTCTTGCGGTTAACTTCTCATGGTGTCCCACAGCTGGGCCCATTGCTACTAATGCATAGCATTTTACCCTAACTGCCCTCATCCCTGTTAACAAAGACAGCTGAGAAGTGCACTCTACTTATCAGGGCAAAACTTTTTTCAAAGCAGTAATTGAGTTTCACAAGTTGAGCTGCATTGTTCCCCTCTAAACTAACTGTGTATTTGAAAAGGCATTTGGACGTGATAGCTTCACAATAGTTTTTCTCATCCCCTTGGATGAGAAGGTATAATGAGAGCTTTGCACTTCTTTGAAGCACAGAAAAAACTTTGGTGCTTCTCTTCGATTGTAATGACCCAGAATAAATCTTGTATTCCTGAATAAATCACTACTGTATACAAAGAATAAATTGCTTCCACTTGGTTGTACCAAAATGCCCCACCTCCTGCACTGAGGCTAATGAACGTAGCAGTTTGCTTGATACTGTACGAGGTCATGGGACGAGCATTGGGTCAGCTCCGGGTCAACCCTCCAGCTTTAACTGAGTGAGGGCAACCCGTGGAGGAGGGGATGAAACTGCTAGTGGCTGGCATTGTCTGGCGGAGAGACACCAAAGCAGAGTTTGTCCCAAAAAGGCCTTGCCCTGTCCATGACACAACTCCCAGACTTTGCCCCGGGCTTACCTCTTTTGCCCTCTGTGTGCGTCTCGTGCCTGCTGCTTGGGATCTCCAACAAGATTGCACTTTAGCAGGTTTAGACCAACAAATCATGACCTCAGCTTGCCTGTTTCTTATTTGTAAAAAAAACTGAAGTTTTCAATGTAATTGGAAGTGTCTGAAAACTACCAGTGTTCATTAGCAAAGCATGAAGGTGGCGTCATTAAGCACAGGGTCAAGGATGCTGCCAGTTGGCTGCTTCCTCTATTGTTGCTGTGCCTCCCACTGTCACATGTAGACGGGGAACCACTGCTTCTGAATCTCTTGGCTGGCACATACTCATTGGCCTATATGGACAAGCTCATTAGCACCAATAGATGCTAACAAACAAAATCCTGCTTGTGCAACCTTGCAATTTACTGTACAATGAAGTTGAGAAGCAGGCCATGTTAGAGGTGCTTCACTCTTTACAGCTCTTATTGAGACTCATAGTCTTACTTGCAACACATACAATATTTTTAGAATCAGTGTAAAGGTGAAAAATGGCGTTTTACAGTGTGACATGTAGATATTGGTGCAACTGTATGGGGGGAAAACTCACACTCCTTTTTTTACTGTCTGGATATTTTACACCACAGTCAAATGTTAGAGAAATCCAAGTAAATACAAGTGAAATGAAAGTGGATGAATGGAGTTTAGGCTTGGATCTTTACAATTTTGACTCTTATCTATAAAGGTATACTTGGTGAACTTCAGCTGTACCTCTGTGACCTCCTCTCTGTTTGCTCTGGTACATTTTCACTACACTCCTCAAAGTGGATTCTTTTACATGTGACACTGACTTGGGGAAAAACTGATTTTTTTATTCAGTACTTTGGGGATGGAATAATCTACAATAATCTAAATTTAGAAACCCTCATGCCATTAATTCATTGAAAGGTATTGCAAATATGATGGAGACATGCACTTGTTTTCCTTAAGATTCTCATTGTTTTTACATTTTATACTACTTTTATCATGGAAATGTAACTTGATGTTTATTAAGGATGTTGTGATTTGGCAGCTTTCTTGTAAAAGAGTTTCTAAATCACAATGGGACCTTTAGGTTAAATAAAGCTTAAAAAAAGCTGAAATGTTGTGGGTTGACCTGCAACAATGGAACAAATCTTCCTCAGCCTGACATAAGACACTGATCAATGGCTAAGATGATCCCTTCTCTGAAGTTCTTATATCTGAAGCTAGTGACATGGAAATGGAAGCAATAATTTTGTTTAAGTTTTAAAACACTTCTTTGTATAAATTCTGTTCAATAAGTGAAACCAGAATTATTATTCTGTTTAGGAACATTTCATCTATAAAGTTACAGTATTTCTGGAGAAAATACTAAATATTTATTAATATATCTTATTTTTCACATGACTGTGGATATCACATTTAGAGTCGAGGTAAAAAATAATTCCCTCACTTCTATTTTAGAGTTTTACATATCTAGATATCTAAATATTTCTGACTAAAATGTGCTTCTGTGTTTCATATTAGTTTGGGCAGTAGAATTAAAGTAGAAGTTGAAATGCACTTTGAATGATTGAATAGAACTTTATCGATCTCACAAATTAAATTTTGACATCGACTCTTATAAACAAACAGGAAGTGCACAACAAAGGAAAAGGTGAATGAAGTATATACAGATATATACAGTACTGTAGATGGCAAAAAATTGAGAGATTGAATGTGACTTATATATACAGTATCTTATGTATCTTATTATAAAGTATCTTATTATAAAGTAAAGTGTTGGCAGTTTCTGGTTTGTTAAACAGATAAATAGTAAAAGTCATTGCAGTGTGATTACACCAGGTTATATTGCAGTAGCATTGTAAAGATGGAAGAGTTATAAACAAATGAGTTAAAAGCATTTTTTATTTTTCTGTAAAATGTGCTGGTCAAGGAAATTATTGTTGTTGTAGTTGTTTTTTTAGGATAACACAGAGACGGAATATACTATTAGGGAAACATTTCAAAGGTATTTAGTCTCCCCTATTGTGAAAAATGAAAATTATTTACAAATGGAAAATAAAATCTACAAATCTTCAGAAAGGATGTCTGTAGAGTTTATTCCAGTTAGATTTGTCCTGGGTATAGAACTGATAAAAAAAATGGATTAGTTAAAATAATGAAGTGAATGACATTCAGGACAATTAGAGCAAGACTGAATAAGTGTGTCTGGCTTATTTGACCATTAAAGTTATATTGCAACTTAAGTTCATTAAGTTTAAACTGGATGAAGCAGAGAAGCCGACTTTATTATTTTTTGACATAAAGAACTTCTCAAAACCAAATGTATCACCTGAAGCTGCTCTCAAGCATGGTGATGATTTGGGTTTGATTTACAGCCACCAGACTGATGCAGGTATAAAGTCAAGCTAGAGCTTCTAAGGTTACCAGAGTGTTCTAGTTTCAAATGTAAAGTCATTTGTTTGACAGCAGAGACTAGGCTTAAATTATTTACAAGTAGATACAATATATCTACTACAGTTGCATAAATAGACAGAATGAATGAAAAAGTCAGTCATTGTCAGTCATCTCTGCATAAACAAACATTAGCAAACTTCAGAAATCTGAACATTGCATAGAAGAGGAGGTCAGACTTCTGCAACCAAGTGTGAAGTCAGGCAGACTGCAGCTGATCCTAAATGTTAGCCTGCAGAACAGATCATACCAGGAAACGGGTGGCTTTGGCTTTTCCTTACCTTTGTTTGATAAATGGATTGATAAATTGGCATTTGTTGTTTGATTTTTTATAATATCCTAATATTAAAAATGATTTATTTCTGATTTATTTTGTGATTTATGATTTATTTTGTGATTTATTTTATTATCACCATTGGTGTTTCAGTCTTTAATTTTAATTAAAGAATGAAATAATTTTTATTTTCTACTATGTTTCTGACCTACTTTAAAAAACATTTTTTTTTTATCTTAACTCCATCAGCATCCGAGCCCAACCTGAAGCGTCGTTCGTGGTTAAAGCAGAAAGTGACGGAGCGCCGAAGCAGCCCTCTGCTCCGCAGGAAAGATGGACAAATCACTAGTGCCAAGAAGAGATCCCTCGACATCGCTGGTGAGATCACTTTCTCAGTTAAATGAACTTAAGAGTAGAAAATGAGGCAAGTTTATCTGTATAGCAGATATCAGTAGGAGGACAGTTCAAAGTGCCATACATGCAAAAGAAAACAGGAAGTATATTGGGAACGTAAGACAGAAGTAAAAATGAGCGTCTCAGACCGTTCCCAGAAAAAAAAAAATGCCCAAAAGAAGTTTTCCTTCTGTTTACGGGGGCAATAAAGATATCTGATATGTAAAAATGATAATTCCATAAATATTGAAAAAATATATGTTTTCTAGTGACAAGTACAGAGCAATTAAATTAACTCTCTGCAT